>NW_026705011.1:0-300000 GCF_029867415.1 Vicia villosa | reverse complement strand
GGTTAGGCTTTACAAGCTTTCAATTTACAGTCTTTATTTAAATTACTGTCAAATATAAACTGTGCATATATATATTAGTTTAGAACTACGTTTGAGTATAAACCTTAGGACAGTTAAACTATATATATATTATAGGAATATGACCTAGGATTGAGAATGTCTTCCCGGTGAAGGCTCTTTCCTAATTAGAGATCTGTAGATCAAACCCCCAAGATGAATTATTCCCGGTGAAACATCTTGGTAAAAACCTTAGAATCCAAAAATATAGGACACATCCACCCAAAGAGGAATTATTCCCGATGAAACCTCTTACCCATTTGCTTAGAGCCAAAATAAGTTCAAAACTACATAGCTTTCTCTTGTGCTATAACAAGGACCCTCGATGACCCTCGATTAGCCTCCTCTTGGGCTTTGTACAAGGACCCACAGGCTTCTTAAAAGCATTTCCAGCTTCCTCTTGAGCTTGTATACAAGGACCCATCAGGTTTCTTATAAACATAGGAACAGGTCTTTAGTCACCTTTTAGCCTACCCTGGTGAGTTTCTTCCAATTTAAACCAGACTTTAAACAAGCTAAGTTTGTCTCAATTTTGCATTGAGTACACCTTTTGGAATGAGAGACATGGACAGTCTCTGTCACCCTTATCTTCATCAATCTTCCTTAGCAGAGTCTAGGATCCATGTTTGATCACCCTCAGCATTGAGTCAGCCTTCATCTTGGGCTTTAAACAAGAAGTCTCCACTAGATAATCTTTCTGCCATTCAAAATGTCAAAATCCCCTGGAAAGGGTTAGCCTCCAACATCTGTCTAAAATGTCAAAACCCCTGGAAAGGGTTAGCCTCCAACATCTGTCTAAAATGTCAAAACCCCTGGAAAGGGTTAGCCTCCAACATCTGTCTAAAATGTCAAAAACCCCTGGAAAGGGTTAGCCTCCAACATCTGTCTAAAATAAAATCCCTGGAAAGGGTTAGCTTCCACACATTTCTTCATTTATAAAAATCCCCTGGAAAGGGTTAGCCTCCAAAGTCAATTAATAAAAAGTCAAAAAATAAAGATTCATTTCTCTTAGGAGATAATTTCCCCAAAAGAGTCAAAACCCCTGGAAAGGGTCAGCCTCCAAAAACATGATAAAAGTCAGTCTTTTAATAGACAAATTCACCAGCTGAGTCAAAATCCCTGGAAAGGGTTAGCTTCCAAAGAAAAAAACAGTCTTTTTAATCTGCAGTAGAGTTAAAAACAACAAAAACAGTTAGCCTCAACCTTGGGCTTCATACAAGGCACCAAACAATAAAACTCCCCTGTCAAGAGTCAGCCTCAACCTTGGGCATTGTACAAGGCAGATAATAGAGTCTCCCCAGTGAGTTCTTCATCATTCAGTAGCCACAACCTTGGGCTTTGTACAAGGCAGATAAACCATACTTTCATGTGTCAAAGATTCCTAACACTTAGGATCTTTCCCCATATAGTCATCCATACTCAATTCATTTATTTAAGAGTCCGCCACAACCTTGGGCTTTGTACAAGGCAGAAAATAATGTTTTTCATAGCTAGAGTCAGCCACAACCTTGGGCTTTGTACAAGGCACATAAATAGAGTCTCCCTCAGTAGAGTCAGCCTCAATTCTGGGCTTTGTACAGAACACCAAATAAAATCCATCAAATAAACACTCTCCAAATAAGAGTCAGCCTCAATTCTGGGCTTTGTACAGAACACTAAAATACCCTGTAATTAATCCTCAATGGAGTCATCTCCCAGAGTCAATAATATTAATTAATCAATCAAAAAGCCTCAAGCTTGGGCCTCATACAAGCCAGTTAAATTCAAATCTTTTATACAGTAGATAGACATAGCTTATCTCTATAGAGAGATATTTTTACTACTCTACCACATTCAAACAAACAAACATTTCAATTTCAATTTCAATCAAAGTCTCCCATTTAGGACTCTGAAAGACATGCTCTGGCACATCCCCAGACTTGTACACTTTCCCTAATTTGGACGAGCATCTTTCTTTCATTTAAGAGGCATCTGACTGGCATACTTGCACACACACAAGTAAGGTCCCCCTCTTGAATGAAATGAATTCAGTTATTCTGTCACTCTTTCAAAATGTTTGTGGTAGAATAGTACAAATACCTCTCTGTAGAGATGATTTCATGTCTCTTTACTGTAAACAGAGATTTAATCCCAAGCTTCACCCTTGAGCTTCAAGCAAGGCACAAAAAAAAAACATTAATTTCCCTAGTTAGTTCCCCGAACTACATTAAGCTCTGACTTCCACTAGGGATATGTAGGCATGAGGTTCACAAGGAATCTCAGCGAGCTAATAAAATACCAAAAACTGGAAAGGTGAAGCAGTGATACGTTGGCAGTGATATCACTGCTTCACCTTTCCACCTTGGCAGTGATACGGTGGATGTGGATGTTCACAAATCTTGATTAGGGGGATATCTGTTAGCTTTTGATTCTAGACATAGGATTGGGGTTAACATCCACATAATATCTGAGTTTAATGTCTTTGTGTTGTTCGATCGGTTGAGACATCGTCGAAAGAGCAATATAGTTGAATTCGCGTCGGTGTTGCAGACATGGACATTGATGTGAGGGATATGTGGTGATTCTGATGAGTATTGTAGATTGAGTACGGCGGAGTGATAAATCTAAGTTTGTGAGGAGTAGTTTAGATTCAAACCAGATAAGCTATTCTCTATCAAGAATGAATTTATTTTATGTTCATATGTTATGTTTTCCTTGTTTACTTAAAACCCATTTTAACCCGAACTCAAGAACTAAGAATCCGTCGAACGGCAGTTCGGTAGCACTAATCTCTGTGGACACGATAAATTCCCGGATAAATATTTCCAAATCTTTTGTTGCTTGCCGCTATATCGCTTCAACAATGCTTCTGATGGATAACAAAATGGTGTGCGAGATTCTTCCTGAGAGATGTATCCTGATCTGTCAAGGTAGGACATCCATTCTTCTTCGAGACTTTCGTCAATGTTTTCCGTACTAACGGTATTAACTATTTGTTGAACATGGTGAAGAAAACCTCCGCTACAGAACATTTCCTTAATTGGACGAAAGGTCTCGTATTTGTGGGCAGGTTTTGATGATATTGGAGAAAATCTAATTCTCGTTCTGTTTTTATTGTCGATAGGAATCTCAATCTGTCCCTAACCGCTGGTGATGCCATCCTATATTACTTGGATCGCATATTTGTAGGAGGAAATAGACTCTGCTTTCTCCTTACTGTTTTCCTTATCCAAGGAAAGTGTCTGGAATTTGGTTCCGACAACTTCTTCTGGATATTTGTCTGAGAATGGCGATAGATTATTGATAATTAAAGCTAGCTCGCCGTAAACCGTTACCAGTTTATCGTTCTGCACGAACTTTAGTTTCTGATTAAGTATGGAAGTGACTGCCCCTGCTTCATGAATCCATGGGCGTCCTAACAGACAATTGTACACAACTTGAATATCCATCACTTGGAAAGTGATTTTGAAAGTGTGAGGCCCAATGGTTATGGGAAGATCCACTTCTCCAATAACAACTTTTCGGATCTGTCTAATGTGAAATTATGGTATAAGATATGTGATGTCGAATGAGAAGTCACGACACAATATCTCTTGATAACGATTATGGAACATGCCGGTAGCAGTAAAGAAAACAACGCAGAAAGATAAATAACACAAGGAATTTTTAACCCAGTTCGGAACAACCTTCCTACTCTGGGGGCTACCAAGCCAGTGATGAATTCAATATCCGATAGTATCAATTCGAAGCTAAACTTCCCTGTTTATAACTTCTCACTTAATCACTACCCTTCCTATGACTTCTACCTAAGACTCACCTAGGTATGAAGCCCTCCTCAAATCCCTTCAATCACAACACCCTGTGACAAAACAACACAAAACAGTAAATTGTAGAAGATAGTCTTCCAAGACACATAATTCTCAATGCTTAAAAGCTTATGAGAATGACACTACTCTCCTTACTTAACAGCTTTGGAGATCACACAACATTCAACACGTACAGGTTTGTGAATGCACATGTATGGAACTTACAGCACAACAAATAAGGATTCTTATAAGCCTAAAACACAAAATATCAGTTCCACCTAAAACTAGGTTACAAGCCTTCTATTTATAAGTTTAATATCGACTGGACTGGGCTTCAAATTGGAGCAAAGAGGCTGCCAAAAATATGCTACTTGTTCTCCAAGAAAATAGGTCTTCAATCCAAACTTTCCTATATTGTCTCCATTTATAGAAAGTGTGGAAATCTCTTGATTGAATCAATCTTGGATAACACATCAGCTAATTGATTATTCCCGAATATTCTGTAGTTGAAACACGAGATTCCTGTAGCAATAAAAACGCCTGATTTACTTGACAGATCAGCTTCTGCAGTCAAGATTTCATACCAGACATGTTTTGACATCTTGTTTGACATGTTTAAGTCTGAACGCTAGGACATCTTGCATTTCTTTCAACATGTTCTTGCTAAGTATGTTTTACCAAAATGCATGCCAACCTCAGAGAAACTATAGAATGCTTTGACGATGACGTTGTTATCTCTTAATGGGGTACCCATAAAAGATAACCTTAAGAGAGTAGACATTGGAATGACGTTGAGAGCTGAACCAGTGTCTATTAATACGCCCTCCAGTGTATCATTCATGCATTTGGACTGAAATGTTGAGTGCCAGATTGTGATCTTTTCCTTCCTCGGAAAGTTCTTTGTCACAGAAGCTTAAATGTTTCTGGCAGTGATGTTAGAAACAATATTGTTGAATTGTTCAAAGGAAACATCAGGTTCCACATAAGCCTATTCCAGGACTTTCTGTATAGCTTGCTTGTGGGCTTCAAAACTTAACAGCAATGACAATACAGATATTCTAGAAGTAGTTTGCCACAATTAGTCCACAATGTTGTATTCACTTCTTTTGATCAACTTGAGAATTTCGTCACTATCTTTTGCTTGATCAACATTGGTCAGTGGATTATTTTGACAAAGAGGTGAAATTCTGGACTCAGACACGCGATGTCGAACAGGATGTCACGACATTACTATCTGAATGCTTTTAATCAAATGAACAAGAAGTAAACAGAATAACAACACAAGAAAGTTGTTAACCCAGTTCGGTGCAATCACACCTACATCTGGGGGCTACCAAGCCAGGGAGGAAGTCCACTATAAGTAATATCAATTAAAGGTAATATAGATCAAGATTACTCCTTTCACTTAATATCTACCCAATGCAACTTCAATCTAAAACTACTTAGATCAGAGATCCTACTCACTCCCCCTCAATCACAGCAGTGATGAAAAACACTCTACGAATAACAAAAGAAGTCACACTTCAAGGACACAACTTGATCTTGCTTAAAAGCTTTAATCAAGTACAATAGTACTCTTGCTTAAAAGCTTCGAGTACTTCTTACAACTCAAACCAAAACACCTAGACCAAGACAATCATCATGATGATTGTTTGGCTTACAAGAAGGCTAGAACGCAAAAACTTAAAACAAAGAACTCTTAAAGCTTCTCAATACAAAAACCCTAATCTGGTCTGCAGCTTCTTCGTAAAATATATAGCCTTCAGAAAACGCAGCAGCTGGGCCTTGGATCCAAATTAGTTTTAAACCTAATAAAACTAATTTCCATAAATCAAGGAACTAAAAATAATAACCATCAAAGACGTCCTTGAATCAGATCAGAATCCAACATTTCCAAATAAAGCGCATAGGATCTTATCAGATCACATAACCATAAATAGTAACAGAAAAGAACGTAACAACTGCGAATGTCATGACATCGGCCTTGACATCAGGTAAAGGCCTGCATAAGAAAAACTTCACAACAGTAGAATGCATGTCATGACACCAGATTTAACAAGATAGAAACACAATGAGTTTTACCAAAAATTACAGCCAATCAACAACATCTACAAACTCCCCCTTTGGCAAATTTTTGGCTAAAACACTAATTGATGTACCCAAACAGATATCAGAGCATACACAGCAGCCAACAACAGAAAAATAAATTCTGTAAGCAAACAACAGCCAGCTTGATTAATCACCAGAAATCCAGAAAACATCTATTTAATCAACTGTTACAGAATACCACTTGTCATTGTCAAGGAGAACCAGGAAACAACCAAAATATAAGAAAACAACAATACAACCATATCCATCAACCAAAAAGATCAACAAAAAAAAACCAAAACCACCAAAACAACCATTACTCCCCCTTTTTAGCCACAAAAGGAGCCAAACACAAACAGAATCAGAGCTAATCATCAGACCCATCACTGTCTTCATCACTAGAGCCACCAGTATTGTCATCACTTGAGCTACTAGTCTCTTCATCAGCATCACTACTCCCAGTATCCTCAGAGCCCTCAACATCCTCATCCTCTTCCTCAGCCCCACTATCAGCACCTTTGTCTTCATCCATATTGTCACCATCCCTTCCACCAGCAAGATCATCATCTGTAGACTGCTCAAGACTTTGGATGAGCTTTTCAAGCTTCATCTTCCTGTTGTCCAACTCCTTACAAGTCTCTTTCAGCTCAGCAATAAGAAGGGCTTTGTTCACAGACTTGCTGGGTTGTGATGTCCCAGCAGATGTCATGTCATCAGACCTCTGGAGCAGCTTGTAGTGAAAAGACAAAGCACTCTCCCTCTTACATACAGAATCTTTACTTTTTCAGAATTCCAGGGTGTTGCTTGAGGATTATCCCACATATCAGAGATGGGAATGCAATGGGGAGCTTGGTAGCAGAGGTACCAGCATGCCTCATAGTTTGATCAAATATGTAGGTCCCATAGTCAAATTTTGTCTTGGTTCCCACAGCATAAATGAATTTACCTAGGCCAACAGCAATGGTAGAAGTGTGATTGGTAGGCACCCAGTTTGCAGCACCAATTTTGTGCAGCAAGGCATACCTGCCATTCAAAAGACTAGCAGACAATTTACTCTTTATGGGCCATTTCTTGACCTTACCACCAGTGATAACATTGCATACTTCATTGTCAGTTACTTCAAGCTCAGGTTGAGCCTCAGCATCTCTACCTAGATATAGGTTGATAACAGCAGGGGAAAAATCTATACACTTTCTTCTAACATACACCTTATGAAAATCATCAGTTCCTCCATCACCACAATCTTGAGACAAATTCACAATAAATTCCTTCACAAGCATTTCATAGCACTTTGAAAAATGAGTAACAGTCTTAATCAAACCTGCAGACTTGATGAGCTTCATGACCTCTTGACATTCCAGAGCATCATTTGCTAATTCTCTTTCTAGAGCCAGCCTTCTTTGATAAACAAACTTCCACTGTATGGCATTTGAAGCATAGTGCAAGTAAATGTTGTCCAAGGGAACATCACGAACCTTTGTGGAGGATTTTGTGACAACAATCTTCTTCTTTGATGGGATGTCAGGGACATCACTTAAGACATCGTCTTCAGGGGCAGAAACACTTTTTTCCTTCCTCTTCTTCACAGCAATCTTGCTCCCAGTGGTTGAAGGTTCAGCAAGGACCTTCTTGATCTTCTTTATAGTGACCTTCTTTTGATGAGTAACTTGAGGTTTAGAGAAATCTTGATCACAAACCTGTTTGCCCTTACGAGTCTTGACTCTATGAGAGATGCTAGAGATGAGCTCATCATCAGCAATGTCAATAGAATCATCCAGATCATCCAGATTCACCACATCATGCACAGTAGTGCCTTCATTAAGAGTTTCTTTAGAAGGAGCAACAGGAACCTCTTCAGCTTTCTCAGGTTCAAGAATCTCAGCATCTTTAGTACCAGATGTTTCAACATTGATAGCTTCAGATGTCTCAACATCTTTGGCACCAGGGGTCTCATCATTGTTATCAACAGATGTCTCAACATCATCCTGATCTTTGCTAGCATCATCTTGATTATCTTGATCATCTTTGCTGTTCTCAGAGGCAGGAATTTGGGCTAGAGGAACAGATATTCCATCAACCTTGTGCCCTTCATTCAAGATTCTTGTGACAATACCTGCGATCGCATTGTGAACATAAGCAGAGCCCTCTCTACCCTGAGCAGAAAAGGTTTCTGGAACAGATCCACCAGTTGATTTTCTTGCATGCATCTTTCTTGGTAGACTACGAACAGGATCGGTAGCAGGAACAGTGTTTAATGGCACAACATTCAACACAACATCTTGATCACTCACCACATTTGGTGCCCTAGATCCTGATGCTGTTTCAGAGGGAGGAGACGATTTCTTTGAGGGAGAACTATGAGACATGGTGAGAGAAAATGGAATGCTGGGGAAAGGTTTGTGAATGCAACGACACAGAGAGGTAGCGTGAGTGCTGAAGATAGGTTTTGGGGGAATGGAAACCGTTTGGACAAATTGTAAAAGAGGGGGAAAATACACTTTAATGTGTAATGATAGCAAATATTTGGAGAGAGAAATAATGTTGGCCCCACACCCGGTTAATTGCTATAATCCTTCACAAAGACAAATGCCTAGTTTACTTCTTAGATTTTCAAATTGATTTGCATCTAAGGCTTTTGTGAAAATGTCAGCCAGTTGAAGATTTGTAGCAACATGTTCCAAGGCAATTATTTTATCCTCAACAAGATCTCTAATGTAGTGGTGTCTAATATCAATGTGCTTGGTCCTGCTATGCTGAATGGGATTCTTTGAAATGTTAATGGCACTTATGTTGTCACAATATAATGTCATGACATCTTGTGTGACATTGTATTCTATTAACATTTGTTTCATCCAAACAAGCTGAGAGCAACTACTTCCTGCTGCAATGTATTCTGCCTCTGCAGTGGATAAAGACACACAATTTTGTTTCTTGCTGAACAATGAAATAAGATTATTCCCCAAGAAGAAACATCCTCCTGAAGTACTTTTTCTGTCATCAGCACTTCCAGCCCAATCTGCATCACAATATCCAGTGAGAATAGGTTCACACCCATGAGAGTAGAGCATTCCATACTCACAAGTACCATTCACATATTTCAGGATCCTCTTGACTTGGTTGATATGACTGATCTTTGGATCTACTTGATACCTAGCACACACCCCAACAGCAAAAGCAATATCAGGTCTACTGGCTGTGAGATACAGCAGGCTTCCTATCATGCTTCTGTATAAACTTTGATCAACACTAGTTCCCTTTTCATCTTTGGACAATTTTAAGTGAGTAGGAGCTGGTGTTCTTTTGTGAGTAGCATTTTCCATTCCAAACTTTTTGACAATGTTTTTAGCATACTTACTCTGAGAGAGAAAGATTGAGTCTTCCATCTGTTTAACTTGCAGCCCAAGAAAATAAGTTAATTCTCCAACTAGGCTCATTTCAAATTCTGATTGCATCTGATCAACAAAATGTCTAGTCATCTTGTCTGACATCCCACCAAACACAATATCATCCACATAGATTTGAGCAATCAGGATCTTTCCTCCTTCATCTTTAACAAAAAGAGTTTTATCTATCCCTCCTTTCCTGTACCCATTACTAGTAAGAAACTCAGTTAGTCTCTCATACCAAGCTCTAGGGGCTTGTTTCAGGCCATAAAGAGCTTTTCTTAGTTTGTACACATAGTCAGGATGGTTTGGATCAGCAAAACCTTTAGGTTGCTCCACATAAACTTCCTCACTCAAGTATCCATTCAAGAAAGCACTCTTCACATCCATCTGGTATAGTTTGAATTTTAGAATACAAGCAACTCCTAGCAGTAATCTAATTGACTCAAGTCTAGCAACAGGAGCAAAGGTTTCATCAAAGTCAATTCCTTCAACTTGAGTGTATCCTTGAGCAACTAGCCTTGCTTTGTTTCTGATAACAGTTCCCAGTTCATCTGACTTGTTCTTGTAAACCCATTTTGTTCCAATGACATTAGTACCTTTAGGTCTTGGTACCAGCTCCCATACTTCATTCCTTTCAAACTGGCCTAGTTCTTCCTGCATGGCATTAATCCAGAACTCATCTGTTAATGCTTCCTTAACATTCTTAGGTTCAATTTTTGACACAAAACAAGAGTTTGAAGCTAGTTCTCTTGACCTTGTAGTAACTCCACTGTTGAGATCTCCTATAATAAGTTCGCTAGGATGATCTTTTTGAACTCTTATAGATGGACTCTTGTTAGGAGGTTCAGTCTCAGACTCTGTGATAGTAGGACTGCAATCATCTTCTCTTGTAGATCCTTCAGCTGTAATATCCCAGAATGTTCCGACATCTTCTGTGACATCTGCTTGATTGTGGACATCATCAACCACAACATTTATGGACTCCATTACTACTCTGGTTCTTGAGTTGAACACTCTATAGGCTCTACTGTTTGTAGAGTAGCCCAGAAAGATCCCTTCATCACTCTTGGAATCCATCTTCCTTCTGTGATCTCTATCAGCAAGAATGTAACACTTACTACCAAACACATGGAAGTATTTGACAGTGGGTTTTCTTCCCTTCCAGATCTCATATAGGGTGGTAGAGGTTCCTTTTCTTAAGGTAACTCTATTATGGACATAACAAGCAGTATTCATGGCTTCAGCCCAGAAGTAGATAGGAAGATTCTTAGCATGGATCATAGCTCTGGCTGATTCTTGAATGGTTCTATTTTTTCTTTCAACAACCCCATTTTGCTGTGGAGTAATAGGGGATGAAAATTCATGATGTATTCCTTCAGAGGAGCAGAAATCAGCAAACTTTTGATTCTCAAATTCCTTTCCATGATCACTTCTAATTCTCACAACACCATTTTCTTTTTCTCTTTGAACTCTTTGACACAGGTCCTTTAAAACATCAAACACATCTGACTTTTCTCTGATGAAGTTTACCCAAGTGTATCTGGAGTAGTCATCCACAACCACATAAGCATATTTCTTTCCTCCAAGACTTTCCACTTGCATTGGTCCCATCAAGTCCATATGGAGCAGTTCAAGAACTCTGGAAGTGGTCAGATGTGTAACCTTTGGATGTGACATCCTGGTTTGTTTTCCTACCTGACATTCACCACATATTCTTCCTTCATCAATTTGTAGCTTAGGAATTCCTCTCACAGCTTCCAGAGAAATAATCCTTTTCATACCTCTTAGATGAAGGTGGCCAAGTTTTGGTGCCACAGCTTTGCTTCTTCTTCTTTAGAACATACAGTTGAGTAGCTGGATTCATGGGACACCCACAAGTAGCAGTTATCTTTGGATCTGACTCCCCTCATTACTACTTCCTTTTCTTCATTAGTAACCACACACTCAGCTTTAGTGAAGTTGACTTGGTATCCTTGGTCACAGAGTTGACTGATGCTTATGAGGTTAGCAGTCAGGCCCTTGACCAACAAAACACCTTCTAAATTTGGCACTCCTGAACAGTCTAGTTTTCCAACTCCTTTGATTTCTCCTTTAGCTCCATCACCAAAGGTTACATAGCTAGTAGAGTGATTCTTGATATCAACAAGCAGATTCTTGATTCCAGTCATGTGTCTGGAACATCCACTGTCAAAATACCAATCTTCTTTGGCTGAAACTCTAAGAGATGTATGGGCTATTAAAGCCATATTTTTAGGTTTCCGTTGTTGCTTCTGGATGGGCATGATCTGCTTAGGTTTGTAGTAAGGAGCTTGATCTGGGTATCCATATAATCTGAAGCAAAAGGGCTTAATGTGTCCAAATCTTCCACAGTAATGACATCTCCATCTTTGAAACTTTCTCTTCATTTTACTTTTGACTTGATGTTGAGTCACATGTTTTGACATTGGTTTCAACATCTCAGTTTCAGGTTTATCTCTGCTACTATCTTGGGAATGTTTCTTTGCACCAACAAATCCTATACCAGACATATCTCCTGAACTTTTTCCAATCTGCAAGATCTCCTCTAACATATCCGAGCCACTGTTCAACATTTTTACAGATTTTGACATCTGATCAAGTTTGGATTGTAACATGATAATTTCACTGTTTAGTTCAGATATAGTTTTACTAAGTCCTTTGTTATCAGCCTCCAACTGAACTATGTATTTCTTCTGCTTTTCACCTTGTTGACAAACTTCAGCACTTCTGATACACAGCTTTCTGTAGGAGGCTGCCAGTTCTTCAAAGGTTAGCTCATCTTCACTAGAGTCTTCATCAGAATTACAAACCCCAGTAAGGGCTGTGACATGTTTGGCTGATTCTTCTTCAAAGTCACTCTCAGAATCTTCATCAGACCAGGAGACTGACAATCCTTTCTTTTGTTTCTTGAGATAAGTAGGACATTCAGCTCTAATATGTCCATACCCTTCACATCCATGACATTGAATCCCTTTGCTGTGATTGTACTTTTCTTCTGGTTTTGCTCTTCTGCCAGAGTCATAAGATCTACTGGTGTCAGATGAGATGTTCTTAGCATTAGGTCTTGGCTTCTGATCCATTCTTCTCATTATTTTGTTGAATTGTTTACCAAGCATAGCTATAGATTCAGATAGATTCTCTTCTCTACTTTCCTCTGCTTCTTCTTGAGAGTTGGACACAAAAGCTATGCTTTTGTTTTTCTTTTCAGAATTGTCACTGATCCCCATCTCAAAGGTTTGAAGAGATCCAATTAACTCTTCTACCTTCATTTTGCTGATGTCATGTGCCTCTTCTATAGTTGTAACTTTCATATCAAATCTCTTAGGTAGGGATCTAAGGATTTTTCTCAACAGCTTTTCATCAGACATTTTCTCTCCCAAAGCTCCTGAGGTATTAGCAATATCAAGTATATTCATATGAAAATCCTGAATACTTTCATCATCTCTCATCCTTAAATTTTCAAACTTCGTAGTTAGCAGTTGAAGTCTTGACATCTTCACTTTGGAGGTGCCCTCATGAGTAGTCTTGAGGGTATCCCAGACATCTTTGGCTAGTTCACAATGATGTACTAGTCTGAATATATTCCTGTCAATTCCATTGAATAAAGCATTTAAAGCTTTAGAGTTGCCAAGCTCCAATGCCTCCTTATCTTTGTCCCATTCTTCCTCTGGTTTAAGAGTTTTCTTGCCATCTTTATCAGTAATGACAAGATGTTCCCATCCTTTGTTTACAGCCATCCATGCTTTACTATCCACGGATTTCAGAAAAGCCACCATGCGAGGTTTCCAATAATCATAATTGGAACCATCCAGAATGGGTGGTCTAATCACAAATCCACCACCTTCTTTGTCCATAGTACCAAAAAATACTGTCCCTAGATCTCACCCAGTAAAAACAGGCAGGGTGCCTGCTCTGATGCCAATTGAAATTCTGGACTCAGACACGCGATGTCGAACAGGATGTCACGACATTACTATCTGAATGCTTTTAAACAAATGAACAAGAAGTAAACAGAATAACAACACAAGAAAGTTGTTAACCCAGTTCGGTGCAATCACACCTACATCTGGGGGCTACCAAGCCAGGGAGGAAGTCCACTATAAGTAATATCAATTAAAGGTAATACAGATCAAGATTACTCCTTTCACTTAATATCTACCCAATGCAACTTCAATCTAAAACTACTTAGATCAGAGATCCTACTCACTCCCCCTCAATCACAGCAGTGATGAAAAACACTCTACGAATAACAAAAGAAGACACACTTCAAGGACACAACTTATCTTGCTTAAAAGCTTTAATCAAGTACAATAGTACTCTTGCTTAAAAGCTTCGAGTACTTCTTACAACTCAAACCAAAACACCTAGACCAAGACAATCATCATGATGATTGTTTGGCTTACAAGAAGGCTAGAACGCAAAAACTTAAAACAAAGAACTCTTAAAGCTTCTCAATACAAAAACCCTAATCTGGTCTGCAGCTTCTTCGTAAAATATATAGCCTTCAGAAAACGCAGCAGCTGGGCCTTGGATCCAAATTAGTTTTAAACCTAATAAAACTAATTTCCATAAATCAAGGAACTAAAAATAATAACCATCAAAGACGTCCTTGAATCAGATCAGAATCCAACATTTCCAAATAAAGCGCATAGGATCTTATCAGATCACATAACCATAAATAGTAACAGAAAAGAACGTAACAGCTGCGAATGTCATGACATCGGCCTTGACATCAGGTAAAGGCTTGCATAAGAAAAACTTCACAACAGTAGAATGCATGTCATGAGACCAGATTTAACAAGATAGAAACACAATGAGTTTTACCAAAAATTACAGCCAATCAACAACATCTACAAGAGGTACCTCTTCTTGAGGATTTTCTGCATTTTATGTTACTCTGTTAAAGACTCTACCGCTTTTGGTAACTCGACTGATATCCGCAATGTTGACAACACATGGTAATGGTATTTCCTTCCCATTTTCAATCACTGTAGTGTTTTACTTGTATGGTACATCTTTTTCTAATGTATACGGCACGAGGACTAGCAAGTAGATGACTAGCGGAGCAAGTGCTGATTTTCCGCTGTCGTACTCAATTTCCATTGGTTCATTTTTGTTGATTTGAGGAGTTACGACGAAAAGGTCTTCCTCATTATTGTTGTTGAGCACTGTGATGATTTTATGGTCGATTAAACTTTGGATGTCGTTACGGATAAGTGGGCACCCTCGTTGATTTCTTTGACAAATTTTACATCTCCCATATGGATGAGCTTTTGAACTGAAGTAGTCGAGCTCACTCAAAGTTTTGTGAAATCAGACTATTGATCCCCAAATGTGCTCTATGTTGAAGACTTTGTATTCTTCAGGGAAACCTTGAACCATGTTGATTTCATTCTCGTCCCTGTTTCTCGTGACTTGAATGATGTTTTGGTCTAGCAGGTATTGCACACTTCTTTTGACCAGTAAACATCCTCGAGAGTTTCTACAGCAAACTGGACAAGAACCATAGGTGTGTTTTTGTAGATTGGTAATTCTTCCTATGGTGGCATGTACTTGCACCAAGTCACCTCCCATGTGGAGTATGTTGTAGATACGGTACTCTCCTAGACATCCGTATACCATATTGACGGAAGCCTTTCCATGCTGCGGCAATGGATATGACTGAACATTGGAATTTGTATCTTTGAAAGATAACATTCCACTTCTTACTAGCCTTTGGACGTCGGCCTTGAAACTGTAGCAGTTTTCTATATTATGTCCCGGCGCTCCTTATGATAGGGGCAGAACTGATCAACTTTAAACCAATAAGGAGGATCCTTTGGAATAACAGGTGGAGATCTTGTTTAAACATGCCCTTTTGATAGTAGGGAAAGAAACAACTCCGCGTAAGGCATCGGTACAGGATCAAAGTTTGGAAATATTTGAAACTAATTGTTGTTATAATTTTGTTGACGAGCCTGTTGTGGAGGTTGTTGTTGAATTTATTGTTGAGAGACTTCTGGTTGATAGGCACGCGCTGAGCTAACAACCGGAGTAACTATTTCAACTTGAGGTTGATACCTTTTCCTAGGTTTATTTTGTAAGACGGTACTGACGTCTTGATGCTTTTTCTTGTGGAAAGAACTTCTGTACTTCTTAGGACCATTAGATGATTATGCTTCTCTTTTAAGCGTCCTTCTCGAACTGCTTCTTCCAGTCGTACTCCCGTGTTTACCATCTCGATAAAGTCACTAGGTGCGCTTGCAACCATCCATCTGTAGTAAAATGGACTCAAAGTTTTGAGATAGATATTTTCATCTCTTTTTCTTTAAGAGGGGGACAAATTTGAGCAGTAACTTCACGCCATCTCTGAGTGTATTCCTTGAAACTTTATCTATCCTTTTGAGACATAACTCAGAATTGGTCCCTCTCCAAGGTCTCTAAAAGTATGAATCTTTGAACTGTTCAAGTCTATATACCACTTAAGTGCAGCACCAGTCAGGTTGTCTTGAAAATAATGAATTAGCAATTGTTGGTTGTCAGTCTGAGTTGACATCCTTCGAGCGTACATCACTAAGTGACTTTGTGGGCATGAATTCTATTTCTACTTCTCGAAGTCTGGAACTTTGAACTTGTGAGGAATCTTAACATTCGGAACCAGACAAAGGTCTGCAGCATTCTTTTCGAATAAATCTTGTCCTCGAAGAGCCTTGAGTTCCTTCTGTATTTACAAAAACCGTTCTTGGAACTCGTCTAATATTTCTCCTATTCCAGTGCTTTCTCTAGGAGCAGAATGATATACTTGTTCTTCCGGTGGAGTAACAGTATGCACTATTGGTTTCGGCATAGTCATTACAGCACTAGATCTTGGTATCTCAAAGCCCAGCTGGGCGAATCCCATATTCATTGTCGTTGTTCTTGGTATTTCAGCCCCTAGAGGTCTGTAACCCTCTGGCATAAAGTTGTATGGCATGCCCAAAGATCGATTGGGTGGCATGGTATACTGAGGAATACTCGTAGGTATTAGTGTAGAGACAATCTCCGAAATCACAGGCGTCGGTCGATTAAGCGCAGCTGTCAAAGCTTCTACCAAGTTTTTCCAAGGACTCTTTCAGTGTAGCAACTTCTTCTTGGAGTTATCCATTCTCTTGTTCTAAGTCGTCCATTCTTTTTTTGCGACTTGCGCGGGTATTAAAAGAATGAGACAAGTTGAGTTCTTTCTCTTCTATTTCTTCTTCGGAGTTAAGAATTTCTTTTTCTTCTGCTCCTCCTTATAATGTAGAAAGAAGTTCAACTAGTTTGACTCGATGTATGACAGACAATGAATGAAATGCATGACAAAATGAATGCATGGTATGAAATGCACCAAAAGATGAATTCTCGAAGGAAACTCAGTAGTTTACTGTCGAAAAGTTGAACACGCTTTATTGATTTAAAACACACACTTTTTACAAGCTTAAGCAATATATTACAGGAATACGAAAAAAGAGAGACTATGACTCTGATGAAGATCCATCTTCAAACCTGACCCTTTCTTTTGTTTTCTCTTCAAATGATCATTTTCCATGGTGAGTTGATGGATAATCCAAGAGGCAAGCAGGATATGAGAGAAAAGAGCATCTTCTGGTTTCCCTTTTACCACGTATTGCTCGAGTATCTTAATCAGCTTATCTTTCTTTTTTAGCTGAATTTGAATTTCAGTATTTTCTATGTTGACAACCAGATACTGGTTTTTCCAAGCGTTCCTCTCTTGTCGTGCTTTAGTTAAATCCAACTGCATCTTTTTAATGTTGCTAGTGAAAAAGAAGACGCGTTCTTTCTGAGGAACGGGCTCTTGAAGTGGATACGACATTTTCAACTTGATAGCTCTAGCGCAAACCCAATGGAGGTAAGGCTCCAAAGAAACACAGAATGCTTTTCCTAATGATTTTGTTCCTTTCTTATAAACATGGCGCATGCCTACATAATCTCCTTTCTCGGCATTTTGCTTTCGTCATCACCCTTTAAGAAGAAAAGTCCTTCCAACTAAACATTGCTTGGTATATCTTTCATGATGTAGCCGTGTTGACGACGGGATAAAACCGGATTGTAGTTTATTCCTCCCTTAGTTCCAATAAGGGGTATGTTGGGATAACTACCATAACTGTTGATTATGTTGATTCCAACATTGTTGCGTTCGCACCAGTTGATGTCAGTATGAGAGAGAGACATAATATTTTGCGACCAATGAAGACCATCCTTTAGGTCCCAGAAGGTGCTAGACTTTGTTAGATGTGAGACCAACCAATTGTACAGTAATGGTACACAGCACATGATCATTTTTCGACGTGTTAATTCCTCAAGTGGATAAAGTGGTAAGCATTCGCCATCAGAGTAGGAATCGGGTTCCTGATGAAAATCTTGATCGCGTTAACGTCAACCAAGTTGTGAGCGTTAGGGAAGAGGAAAAGTCTGTAGATAAGAAAAGCGAAGATATCCTCAAAAGCACTTATATCCTTGATATGAGCGAAGTGTCGAGCTTGTTATATTAAGAACTTGGAGGAAAAACCCCTGACTCCTTTATTTCTGGTCATGTGAGTCATGACGTCCAATACTTTCAAAGGAGTGGTTTCTTCAATGATCATATCCTTGATATCCTTTTCCAAACTAGAGTACGGATCTTGCATACAAATAGGTATTCAAACCAGGTAAGCGTACTCCTCCAACATGGGTACGAGTTGATAATCTGAGAAGGTGAAGCAGTGATACTTCGGATCGTAAAACTGTACCAACGTGGGAAGGATTCTGTCTATGACGTCGATATTGAGAAGAGATAATAGTTTTTTGTACTTCTCCTCGAAAGCCTGGGGGATGACCACCAATTCTTCCAATTTCCTTAATTCCTTTACCTTAGGAATCTTGAAGGTGTAGCTCTTAGTTCTCCTTCTTTCGTAATCTATTTCAGGAATCTTCAAAGTTTACAACAAACCCTACTTAGTTTCCTCAGAGAATTTTGAAAAAAGACTGACGTTTTAATGGACACATGCATGAATGCATCACACAATTTGAAAACATGGGGTTGAAGTGGGGTTGTTACATGTCATGGAGTCATGTCTCTACCCTCGCCCTAAGGTGATAAACTAGAGATTTTGATTTTTGTACCTGTAGAATGGGTTCAAGGGGTCTCAGAATCGACTCGATCTCAAAGATATGTATGTCCTCAATAAGCACTTCAGGTGAGGTTGTCAGTATTTCAAGAGAATATCTTCTGAGTGTAGTACCTGTGTGACAATTACTTTCGTAATCACCGCTCTACGTCCTAAGAGGTTCTAAGTTGGGTTAAAATGTTACTAGGTTCCTCAATACAGACCTCCTTTGTCTTGGAAAAATGGAACTATTACGAGAAAACTCGTAACTTGCCAGATATGTCCAGAAGAGAAAGTACTTACTAGGCGGGTAACATCATATGTTAAGTGAATTCATAAGGCTTCCTGCAATTCAACTATTGGTCATACCACCTTATCTTAGTGTTCACTAAAATTTGGGTGTAGGATTTCTCTCCAAAAGGGAAAATCAAGCCCTTTCCCGATACAACCCATTAAAAATAAATAAGTAGAAATGCACAATCAATAGTAATGGATGAAAAATAAAAAGACAAAAGTAGGCAGGACCTTTGTTTTTTGAGGGGGGGATTGTTATCCCTAATTCCCCATGGGGTTGGACCAGCACAGGTGTGACTTATCCCCAGCAGAGTCGCCATTTTACTGTCGCACGCAGAAACGGCACCCTTTCCAGTGAAGGAGAGGAGTGGGTCCCTGGGGGTTTCTTTTGGTTATAGAAAGAACACGTAACACGAACTTTTAATCTACCCTACGAGGAGAAAGGGGAAAAAGATCTTAATAAACTCTAAGTTGGTTAGGTGTGGGGAGCACCTAGGAGAGATTCTAAGGATCGGGAGGTCGCTTATACAGAGGGATGGTATTAGCTGCCTAAGTATCTGTAGTACTCTATGAGAGCCCTGATGTAATTTTTATTCTTCTTATCCATGGTTGATTGTGCTTACTGTTTATTAGGAAACTTTCTCCTTTGTGATAGGAGAGAGAGTGAATTGATGAAAAGACAGGGAAACTAAGTGATTTGGTTTTTTGTTTGCTCGCAAAGATTCCTTGTGAATCTCATGCCTACATATCACTATTGGAAGTCAGAGCTTTTGTAGTTCAGGGAACTAATAGGGAAATAGATTGAATTTTGGTGTCTTGTTTAGAGCCCAAGATTGAAGCTAAAAGTTTATCTCTGTTTTAGAGAAAAAGACAAGTCGTCATCTTAACGGAGATATATCTCACCTATTCCACCACAAACATTTTTTAAAGTAACAGAAAGTGAATTCTTTTCATAAGAGATGAACCTTACTTGAATGAAAGAAAAGTTTTTTCAACCATTTAAGGAAGGACAACAGCCTGGATTGAAATCAACAGTGCGTGCCTCTTACATCAGGTAAATGGGATTTTTTTTGATAATGTATGTGTTTTGAATGTGGTGCAATAGACGAAATCTCTTTTCCACAGAGATGAATCATGTCTCATCTCTGAAGAGAAGATTTGAATTTTTTAGTGTCTTGTACAAGGCCCAAGATTGAGGCTTTAAAGGGAATTAGGACCGACTCTATTAGGGATTATTTTGAATGGAAGATTTTTACGTGTTATGTACGAAGCCCGAAATTGAGGATGACTTAGAGGGGATACTCTATTGAGTGGAGACTATTTTTGTCTTGTATGAAGCCCAACATTGAAGTTGGCTCTTCTAGGAAGAGTAGCATACTTCTTGTATAAATCCCAAGATTAAAGCTGACTTGACTGAGGAATGAATTTTGAAAACAGTATGTATTGACAGATTGTGTTTGGTGTCTTGTACAAACCTAAGATTGAGGCTGACACAGCTGGGACACAAATGTAAAGATGAGTTATTACTGTCTTGTATGAAGCCCAAGATTGAAGCTGACTCTAAGAGGAAAACACTCTATTATGTTTGGATTTTTACTGTCTTGTACAAATCCCAAGATTGAGGTTGACTCATTAAGAGAAAAAAAGTTCTGAAAGGGTGAGCTTTTGGAATTTTGGAGATTGTGAATGACTCTATTTTGTGTCTTGTGCAAAGCCCAAGATTGAGGCTGAATCCACTGGGGATGATTGAAAGTTAAGACTTTCCATATCTCTTTCTCTGCATGGGAAGAAACTCAATACAGAGATTGAGAATACTTGAATGATTGTGATTGGATGATTTAAGAATTGGATTCTCACAGGTATTGGCTAAAGGGAGCTATGTCTTGTCTTGTGCTTTTAAGAGGAAGCTGAGGGAAATGCTTTTAAGAAGCCCGTGGGTCCTTGTATTGTGAGCCCAAGAGAAGGCTAATCAAGGGTCATTGAGGGTCCTTGTTGTAGCATAGGAGAAAGCTAATGTTGGTTTGACCTTATTAGGCTCTAAGCAAGAGGTAAGAGGTTTCACCGGGAAATAATCCTCTTTAGGTGGAAGTGCCCTATTGTTTGGTCTAAGGGTTTCAAGATGTTTCACCGGGAATAATTCATCTTGTGGGGTGAGAAACTATGTTGTCTAATTAGGAGAGGCTTCACCGGGAAGTAATCCTTAATCCTGGTCAAAGCCCTATAATATATATACAGTTATTTGTCTTAGGTTTTTTCTCTGACGGAGATTTAAGCAGTATATATACAGTTTATATTTGACAAATATATAACAAGTATAACAAGTATAACAAGTATAACAAGTATATACAATGGATATGATGGAAGATATAACAAGTATAAAAGGTATGACAATTATAACAAGTTATAGACAGTAATTTAAATAAGAATGCAAAGAAATGTTTAGGGATGTCAACTTGCCTCCGTTAGCGGGGATCCCCGTGGGGATTCCCCGTTTGGGGCCCCAAAGACGGGGAATTTTCCCCCCACGGGGACGGGGATGGGGAACAAAGTCTCCCCGAAGACACTTCGGGGATGGGGGTGGCGTAAATATCCCCCGCCCCGTGGAGTCCCTGCCCCGTCTAAAATAGCATAATGTCCTGAATTTATTTATAATTTTAAATTATTATGTAAGTTTATTTTTCATATCATATGATTAATCTTATACAAATATTAAAAATATATATGTATTGTTTGTAAAAAAGTGGAATCTAAATGGTTATTTCAATTTTTTTTTGTTTGAAATTTTGGTGGTCATGACATTCAATATTATAGATTAAATATTGTTAAACCAATATATTTATCATAAAGGAATAATTTCTAAATTTTTTGTGGTTAGTTTTTGAAGCATTTACTATTAATTTGATTTAAAATAACAAATAAAAAAAAATCATGTTTATGGATCTCCGCATGAACCGCGGGGATCCGCGGGGACGGGGATGGGGGAGAAAATTCCCCCGTAGCGGGGACCCGAAGCGAGGATGGGGAATAAATTCGAGGGCGGGGATTGTGATGAGAATGTATCCCCCGCCCCGCCCCGCCCCGCCCCATTGACATCCCTAGAAATGTTTTTGATGTTTTTTAGATGTTTTTATGAATGTTTTTTATGAAGGAAAATAAAGTTGTTGGGTCTTACACTCTGATTGAAGCCCGGGATATTTATTTACCGTATGAACAAAAGGTGTTGGGACTTATACTCAACGAGAAGCCCATTGATTTGAATAAAAATAGGAGAGAACTTTATTTGAAAATAGTTGAATGTTTTAATTGAAAATAGTTGAGGTTAAAAAAACAGTTTGAATGAAATAAGAAATCAAAAAGGGTTGGGACTTACACTCTATTAGAGGCCTAGAAGAATAACTATTTATGAAAAATAGATGAAAGATGTTTTGACAACAAATGAATATATTCAAATAAAAGGTTTGGGACTTACAACTCAAGGAGATGCCTAGAAAAATGTTTACAGAGAATTTGATTTCTTTTGATTGAAAGTTTGGAGGGTTTTGTTGTTTGAAAACCCTAATCGTCTGTTAAATCGTGAATTGTTATATAACATTTTAAAAAAAAACATACCAAGTTTGAGGGAAAGGTATCATCCATACCTATTTAAGACTTATAAATGATATTTTATTCACATAATTATTTAAACTTTGATTAGGTTTTGAAGAATCAAAAGAAAACTTATTTTTTAAGTATTAAAAAATACTAAGAAAGTGACACTTTTTAACCTAATAAAACTATATTAAATAATTAATATTTTTGTGATTTTTTTTGTGTGATCATAAAATATATATGATAAGTGACTGGTGTGCAAAAAAATTAAAAATGATTAATTTTGATGGGTGAATTAATTGAGTGAAGTTGTGAAGAAAAATGAAGAAAAATAGTTGTAAAAAAGAAGACTTGGCCTTGCCAAGGGTTGAACTCGCGCATGGCTTGTAAGAGAGGTGACTTCATTTGGTTTTGAGTTAAAACAAGAGTTTAAAATAGTTTGAAAAATAAAACAAACAAAAGGTCTGAAGGGGGGTCAAACCCCATACCTTGGGCATGAGAGGACTATGGACGTGCGTCTTGGCCACTAGGGAAGATGATGTATTCAAGTTTAAACATGCAAAACATTAAAAATATATTAAACTCTATCCCTGAATTCAAAAAAATGGCGCAAAATCCATCTTCTTCTTCCCCAAGCTTTTTCAAATTACTGAAAATCTCATCTCCCTCATTTCTCAACCATTTGCAAAGATGTAAACACCAATTCCACTTATTTTCATCGAGGAACATGATGGTGGTACTTAATTGCATCTATTTAAAGTTTATATCAAGATTATTCGTATGAATAACTAAGAACCCTAAAACGAAAATTCAATCTGAAATGGTGTATATGCATGAATTCATTCAATTGATTGAGGGCTAATGATCTATAAGTGTGCAAAAACATGATGGAAACTTGTTTTAACATTTATCATGCATGGATCATAGAGTTAGAAGTTAAACTTACTAACCTTATAGTGAGAATCTGGTATCTTTATATGGAAGGGGTTTGAATGCTCAATTTGGATTGAAACCTTCTGGATAGCTCTGCCCAACTCCAACTGCTTAAGCTCCAAGTTGAAGATGGAGATGATGATTCTGATGTTTTAGAACCCCAATGAGGACTTAGATCACTTCTACATTATCTGTAGGAAGTGTAGGGATGCTCACTTTCAAGGGAGTATCTTAGGTTTGAAGAATTCAATTCTTCACACCATGAAAATCTTGAAATATGTGAGATAGAGGGAGAAGTGAGAAAGCAAGAATTTTGGTTGCTTTGGTGTGATTTTTAATGGAGATGAGCTCTCTATTAATAAGCAAATGAAATGAGATAGCCTTGAGAGCAATGATCTTGAGTTTGAACAACTTGATGTGTAAGTTATGGAATATTCCAATTATGTAATGATGAGCTTTTTGGCCATGGTTTGATTCCAATCCTCTAGCCTCCCATTCCTCTAACTATGAGTTTGATTCAGATTATATGATGTAATCAAATTGGTGATTTGGAGATAAGTTTGATGATTCATAATCTGCTAATGATTTCAAAAAAAGTATTATTTACTTTTTCACATGGCAAGTGAAAAATATGGTACTTTATATTCTCTTGTAACGATCCAAAATTATACCAATTACCCTTGGTTAATCATAATGCATTAACATGTGCATAATTGGTGAAGAACTTGTGAAAAATTGGTCAAGGGCAAAACTTGTTATGCATAAAACTAGTCTTATGGTGCCTTCTTTGGAAAATCATAACTTCTTGCTCAAGTAAGATCCAATCATGTTCTAAGACTTTTTGGAAAGCTTAGATGATGTAATTCAACTCTCTTGTTGATGGTTTGAAATAATTATTCTTGTATCAATGTGAAAAGTGACTTGGAAGTTGGTGAAAAAGTTGCTAAAAAAAGACTTAGAAACTTTTTTCTAAGTGTTGGAAGAAACTTCATGAGCCCATATCTCTCAAATGATTGATTTTTTGACAAAATGATTGAAGAGGTGAGTTGAACGATTGCAAGGAGAGGGATTTCTGTTGTGATTGAAGAATGTGGAGAAGGGTTGTAGAAGATGAAGACCGAAGTTTTGTGGTGTGAAAGGAGAATGATATTGAAGGTATGAGGTTCTTCTATGTGAATTCTTGAACCTGGTTTTTGATTTTTCGTTTTTTATTTCAGATTGAAGATTGGAGAGAGATTCTCGATGAGCAATTGATGAAGAACTGTTGAAGGTTGGAGTTGAAGATTGAAGCAATGAATATTTAAGAGTGAGCCATCCTGGGTTTGTTACCAGGTGAAATGATCAGAGCCCTTGATCTGGAGGGTTTGTTACGGATTGGATAGGGGACCGGTTTTGCCTTGGTTTGGAAGCAGCTTGAGTTGATTTTCTCAACGGCGTCTCACATCAGGATTGTAATAGGTGTATGACCTCCTCTGAAATCTCCATATTAACTCATTTATTGCATCTGTAACATTATTTTTGAAAGTAAGTAAACAGAGATCCTTCTCTAGCGGTTAAAAGCAAACTTGCATTTTGTGATTTAACAATTGGAACCCATTAAGAAGCACATTCAGATCTCACTGATTTGTGGTAAGTACAGAGTCCATCGAGAATGGCCAACATTAATTTCAAGACTTCATCAACAACTAAGATATCTTCTTTTAACTTGGCAATACGAAAACTGGTGATGTATAAGCACACAAGCAAAGAAACGAGTTCAAGCATAGGCCTATAATCAGACCTGTTTCCCTTTTTGCACCATTACGGCTGAGACAAGCTCTGATAAAATATGTATTAAATGCCTGATGTTTCAAGCACTAACACAGTCATGTATTTTCTTATGTAAGCATCTCCATACCAAATTCAACTCTTCGAGCTCCATTATCTCACATAATTTCTCAAACACGGTTTTTTATGATGTTCAAAATGATTTTTTTTTGTATAATTTTGCAAAGAGGTTTGAATAGTGTGGATGAATCTTGTGTAATGAACTCTTGTAAAGAACCTTGAATCCAATGAACCTTTGAATTTAACTCTAATCAACTTGCATCTTAAGAAAACTTGGTTCATTTGATAAATCCTCGCCTCCAAACTTCCATGACAAACCTTGAACCCCCAACTTTAATTCTCAAAACCCAAGTTAACTTGCAATTGAAGTAACAAGTATATGATGAAAACCAAAATTTTGTTGATCAAAATAGACGAAGAAGTCACTTCCCTATGGCCTTGCACTTATATTTCAATCCACCACAAGAATAATACATTGAAGGAATCCTAACTCTCAGTTGGAATCTTGGTGGATGCACACCTTGTAATTTGATGAAGAAGTTCATAAATCAAACCCTAATTCCATAGTCCAAGTGTTCAAAGAGACTCCAGACAAACCAGCCTTGTACACCCCCCATCAGAGTGAAACCTTAACCCTAATGATGCATAAGTTAAGTTAATGCCCTAATGGAAATATGCACATGAATGCAAAGCCTAAGCCAGTTAGAAATAAGATAATAGGGAAAATTTTGGGGTGCAACAGACCTAAATGTGGCTGAGATAGATTTCTTCAAGGTTATCCGGGACGATCAGTTGGTAGATGCATACTCTGGTATGTCGAATGTTGAAGGAGTACCTGAGAGAGAGTTCCCGGTCTAGTACACTGGTGATAATTCTGTGAACCAGCCCGGCCAGTGATGTTTTATGTAATCTATTTGTTTATTTTTGAAGCCCCTAGCGGCATATATAATGACCTTGACCCTTGTGACTTTGTTTGTAATATTTTGAAGCCCATGGAAGCGTGTACAATGATCCCGGTCCTCGTGGCCTTTGGTTTTATACTTTTTTTATTTTCCTAAATTAGTTTCCTCGTCTGTGTTCCACGTTTCACCCGAGTAGTCAATAACCGCACCCCGACTCAGGGCTAGATTTTTGTGCACCGTCCTTGCTAAAACCTAGATATTGAATGCTTTTCAATATTACCTATGTTTGTGCTTTTTCTCAAACTTCTATATAAGGGGAGGTTAAGGAATTTCTGCTCCTAAGATCTTCCTCTTGTAGCAACCTGCCCTAAAAATTTAGACTTTTAGAGTCGCCACCTATTCTGAAGGGCGAATAGGAAACCCTACGCAGTATAGAGATAGGGTAAGATACTATATTCAGGTCGAGGGAAGGTGTTAGGCACCCTCAACCCTTTCCTATGGCTTTGAATCTAAGGTTACCAGTTTTATGGCTAAGAGTATTAAGGTAAGGTTTATGCTTTCGAGGGTTAAATAATTAAGGGAAATGAAACGGGAAAAAATGAGATTTAGAAGGAAGGGGACTCGCCTTGTTGCCAAGTGCCTACGTATCTTCTTAGGGAGAATCAGAGTCAACGTAGTTCGGGGCAGGGTTGTACGCCTTAGAATTAGAGTTTGAATGGTTTGAAGGCTTTTTGACTGGCCTGTCGTAGTTTGAAATTGTGGTTTGAAAGGCATTTTGAATCGCCTAGGATAAAAATCCGTAGTGTCGTTGTTTAGTGTGTTTTGAAGGTTTTGGGCGTACAACCCTGATTTTAATTTGTTACCATTAGTTACGATAATCAATAGGTTTGATTACCACGGCTAACGGATTGAAGGGAGGATTGCTAACCACTATAATCGATAGATTCGATTATCACGAATAGCAAATGAATGTATTTTAAATAATTTAATTTGATCGTTACCCCTCATAATCAATAGATTTGATTACGAATAATAACGAATTTTATAAAGATGCTAATCATCGTAACCAATAGATTTGGTTAAAACCATTTAGCAAAAATAAGTTTATTTGAATTAATAATATTTTAATTAATTAAACAATTAATTGATTATTACCCACCACGATCAATTGATTTAATCAAAGCGAATAATAAATTAAACCATATTATTTTGGCTAAAAAACTACTGGGATTGGGCAAACCTTAATTGACTGGATCAACCTCTCTAGGGTTTTTATGATTTAATATAATTAAAATTAATTAAATAATCAAGTCGAAAAGTCGAGATAATTGGGACATATTTTTAATCCTAACCCAAATCTTAATTTTATTGTCAAATCCTAATCTTTATAAATTAACTAAACCAAACACAATTAACTATTAATTAATCTAAACAAGTAAATAATATAATGAACAAAAGTTATATACAAAGAACCTGGCAATTATCTTGTGTGGGTGATCTCTGGAGTACCATGGTAGACTTGCACTTATGACACGTTAGATCTGGATGGTAAGAGATCCAAAGGCTGCGAGACGCTGGTGCATGGTGGGCGTGTTTGGTCGTGCAACATCAGATCTGCAAATAAACAGAGAAGAAAAAATAGTTTGTGAGACCCTGGGATCGAACCCAGGACCTATTAGATACAACATGCTACCTCCAGCCAACCAAGCTACTTCGTTTTGTTGTCACATAAACCAAACAAACTTAATAAATAAAATGGTGCGTTACTTATTGGGAAAATCAAACATGGATTCTTGGACCGCTGACTGGCCAATAGGGAGCAGAGAGAAGTTCTTGATTTATTGACCGGTGAATCATATATCCCCACGCGTAAGGAGAGAGAACGAGGGTGTTGACCCACCAATCACGGATGCACGCGCGTGGTCAGCAACCCAGCAACCAGTCTTCATCTTCAACCTTTAGACTTACGAAATTACCTGCGGATTCAGTCGCGCCCATACCTGCGATTTTTCCAACGAGTTCTTCATCCTTCATAGCTGCGACCTCAACACCTGCGAAATCAACCCAGCACAAAAAGAAAACAACCCAGGTCCTTTATATGGGTCCTTGCGAAGCCAATGGAACAATTAGTTTGGCCTGAAACCACTTGGAACTATGAGAACGAAACATGTAGAGCTTCAAGCCCTAAACATGGTGAACCTCTATATAGGCGTGAAAGTTCCAATATGAAGGCTCATACCTCCTCTAAAGACTGCCATTATCTCATACCAATCGTCATATTGCATTTAAACAGCCCAGCATATAGTAAACGAAAATAATAAAAAAAAGCATGTAAAACAGATTATACGAGATACGAGTATATACATACCATGGGGCCATGAATTAATCCATAACCGTTCTAAATTACCTCAGGAACGAAAATATGAGACTATTCTCCATTGAAAGTGGCTGCAACTCGTGACTTTTGTATGCCCTAACTTTCTTGGTATTTTGTAGCATGCAAACCCTAGTCTTCTCCTTATTTTTTCGTCCTCCCTTTCCTTAGTGAGTGTTTTTAGAATATATATGGCTCATTTAGGGTTGTGAACTTTTGAAGAAATATTTACTCATTTAATTGAAAAATATTTGATTGATTTTGGCATGAACTATTACTATATTTGGTCAATTCTATTTTGTGCAAATTTTCTTTCTAATCTCAGCCATTGGATTGGATTAAATCAAGGGACAAATTTGGTGTATCAATCATATAATTATTTTATGATTTTTATTTGATTTTATTTGAATTTTAAATTATAAATCAAATATAAATAAATAAATATCATAATAATAATATATATTGATCATTGGGCCTCTTTTGGACTTAATATCACGTGGTCAAAACAAACATTAAGGCCCATTACTAAAAATATCAGACTCTTCACTTAGATTTTTCATGCATCTTCTCAAAATCGTCTAACTTTAACCATGCGTGTCTCCCTCAATTTTAACCCTATGGATGTGCTTTTGATCAATTTAGAAAGCTTAAAGTGTCCCCTAAATGATCCTTTTTGTTTCGTCTCAATTGAAGCTTCCATGCTCAAGTTATAAGCTTTGACCTAAAAGGTGTTCTTTGTTGACTTTTCGGAGGACCTATAATCTCTTGTACCATATCTCCCAAATGATGCATTTGTGGCATTGGCTTGTGAGAGACAAATTTGTAGAAAATCAAATTTCCTTCAAAATAGGCTTTGGTTGGGAAATTTTTGATGCTCCATGTGAAAGTTATGACTAGTCAAAGTTGAGTTGACTTTCTCCTATAAAAAACCCTAATTTGAACCTTTGCATTTGTTCATTTCTGAGTTTTTATTGACGGATCATGATCAACCTTTGATCAAATGATAGATATAACCTCACATACTTGATGTCGACCAAAAATCTTGAAGTTTGACTGTATTTTGACTATAGTTGACTTTTAAGTCAACATAGTCGATTATTGATCATCTGAGTCATTGAGTGGGAAAACTTTGGAACTTGAAGCTTGACTTTTGACATGGAGATTCTTTGAGACATATGAGAGACCTTGAGATTCATTTGAGGCCTTGAATATTCACAATGCTTTGATAAAATGAAAACCCTAGTTTTGAGGTCCTCGATTAGGAGAGAATGACTTGAATGAGCCTTTGAACCTTGTGCCATTGAAGATGCATAGAGGAGGGCAAATTTTGGGGTATGACAGCTGCCCCTGTTCAATCTTCTTAAACCTGAAGAGTCAGATAGGCACGTCTGCCTCTCGTAATCTAAAGGTAGAAGATGATTGAACACTGAGAATACCCTAAAATTTGCATTTGTCGGGAAGGATTTTCTGCAGGGGATGGGCTTAGAGATGCCATCCGAGGTAAATACCCCTCTTTTTCTTGGATGTGAAGCAGATACTTTTGAAAGGGACCCTTGTGTTTTGGTTGTAACACGGCCTAAAAAGGCAACCTGAACTTTGTGCAATGTTATGATGCATGTGATGTATGATGTAGTGAGCTTCTCAAAATAAATGAGAGTGATGTATGCATATGCATTATGTATGAATGAGGTATGTTAATCGAATGATGCATGATTGTTAGTTATGTTAGTTGAAGTTAGTAACCTTGGAAAAGGAAAATAGAACCTTGTTTGTTATTGTTGAAATCTTGAAGAAGATCACTGCCGAGGGACTAACGTGATATGACATAACTTATTGCGCTCAGGGATTAACGCAATAAGTCATGGTTGGGATTGAAATTAAAATTGAATTTAAAATTGAAATTGAAATGAGTCTTGGTACTAACGTACCAAAGAACTCGGTGCCATATCATCGCTAAAGGACTAACGTGATAAGACATAACGCATAGGTCACGATTTAGATTGAAATTGAAATTGAAATGAGTCTCGGTTACTAACGTACCAAAGAACTCGGTGCCATATCATCGCTAAAAGACTAACGTGATAAGACATAACGCGAAGGTCACGATATGGGTTGAAATTGAAATTGAAATGAGTCTCGGTTACTAACGTACCCAAGAACTCGGTGCCATATCATCGATAAAAACTAACGTGATAAGACGTAACGCGAAGGTCACGATTTGGGTTGAAATTGAAATTGAAATGAGTCTTAGTTACTTACGTACCAAAGAACTCGGTGCCATATCATCGCTAAAAATTAACGTGATAAGACGTAACGCGAAGGTCACGATTTGGTTTGAACTTGAAATTGAAATGAGTCTTGGTTGCTTACGTACCAAAGAACTCGGTGCCATATCATCGCTAAAACTAACGTGATAAGACGTAACGCGAAGGTCATGATTTGGTTTGAAATTGAAATAGAAATTGAAATGGGATTGAAATAGGATTTGAAATGGGAATTGGAATAGGATTTGAAATAGGATTTGAAAAATAGGAGTGGGGAAACAGTTTGGAATAGGAATCGGAGTAGGATTTGAAATGGGATTTGGATTTTGATGTAACAGTCAGACGGAAAATGACTATCAAACGAGAATTGGATTTGATGGTTTTCCAGGACGAGAACTGGACTTTGTAAGGATTTGGATTTGCAAATAGAAGTTGGGCCTTTATAGTATATGAATGTACCAGATGATATGCATGGTTTGATGTTGGAGTGAAGCGACATGGTTAATGCATGACGATGATTTATGATAACTTGGATATTTTGATGTGTGGGATGATGTTTATGCTCATGCTTATGTTGATTGATGTAATGAGTGGAACGAAATAATGTCTTCTATAAGACTTCCTGAAAAAGGTTTCCGAAATGGATATGAACATTTGTCTTGAAGGTCTACCTAAAAAGGTTCTTGGAAAGGATAATGGATGTCTTAGAAAAGACTACTTAGGAAGGTTCGTAGAATTTCTTAGAGAAGACTACCTGAAGAGATTCCTGAAAAGGATGCCAAATTGTTTTGAAAAAGACTACCTGGAAAGGTACTTAGAACAAGAATGTCTCGAAGATGACTACCGAAAAGGTGCTTAGAACAAGAATGTTTCGAAGAAGACTACCTGAAAAGGTGCTTAGAAGAAGAATGTCTTGAAGAAGACTACCTCAAAAGGTACTTAGAAAAGGAATGTCTTGAAGAAGACTACCTGAAAAGGTACTTAGAAGAAGAATGTCTTGAAGAAGACTACCTCAAAAGGTACTTAGAAAATGAATGTCTTGAAGAAGACTACATGAAAAGGTACTTAGAAGAAGAATGTCTTGAAGAAGACTACCTCAAAAGGTACTTAGAAAAGGAATGTCTTGAAGAAGACTACATGAAAAGGTACTTAGAAGAAGAATGTCTTGGAGAAGACTACCCTAAAAAGGTTCTTGGAAATGACGATGATTGTCTTAAATAAGACTGCCTGAAGAGGTTCCTAGAAAGGATGATGAATGTCTTAGAAAAGACTATTTTGAATGAAAATGTCTTACAGAAGACTACCTGAAAAGGCGTGGTGTAATGTGTCGACCAATGTATGTAATGCATGATTTATGTATTTTCATGATGCCCCAATGATAGGTTGTTGATAACCAAGCGGATATAGTTTGCTAATGTTGTAAGTTTGCTGGATGCTAGCGCGCTTCCCCGATACCCGTTTTTGAAGATCGTAGTTAGGAGACAGATTTGTCGGATGTTGTAAAGTGTGAAGAGGCCTTTTCCTTTTGTTGTGCGTCTTATGGATTTGATATCCATTGCCCCGATATTTTCGTGGGAAGAGATGCTTATGAGGGAAGTGCCCCAGGAAATAACCTTGTCATATACTTCGATGTTTAGATTGAAGGGTGTGCCCCTGACTTGCCAGATATGGAGGGTTATCCATGGTTTTCTATCCATTTTGAATTTATCCCATGCTTGACATGCCCCTGATTGAGATTGCTTCGAGATGTGACCCAAGTCAATTGAACCTTAGGAAGAATGCCCCTAGTTAATAGGATGTTTGTTTGTATGCCCCTGTTTAGGAAAACCCTCTGGACGTGGTTTCCCCATTCAAGAGTCTTTATCATAAATGATCGCCTTTGTGCTAAGTGTATATTCGTAGATGATGTTGTACCCTTTGAGAAGTAACTCCAATGCAATGCGTATGCAAGTTTTGAAATCGAAGGAGTGGATGATTAGAAATGAATGCTGGAAGAAGCGCAGTGGTTAGAAATAGTTTTAACAAACCTAGGAGTCGGTATAACAGAATCCTGCTTAATATGCTTTCGTAGTTAACCTTGCCTCAATTAGGACTTTTGAATGTTGTAACTTGGCTTGGTTCACGGTTTTAAGAAATAATGGATATAAGGCTCAAAATTTTATTTGTCCCACCCCTTTCTCCTTGATGTTCTCCAGATCCTAAAAATTCGCCTAATCCAATGGATGTGCTTTGTTTGCAAGAGAATTGTTTTCAGTTCTGATGTTAAGCAGAAGCCTTAGTAGAGATCCAAGCATTAATGAAAATGTTGTGAAGATCCAAGCATTGATGTGAAGCTTTGATGGTTTAGCAGTCACAAGATTATCCTTTGTATTTCGCCTTTGTTTTTATCCCTTATTTTTGCATGAACCAACTCTTTTGAGTTTGATCCATCGGGATGCCCTAAATTTTGCCTAAGTCATTTTTGTTTTCTTTTCTCAAATTTTCCGTTTTGACTTAGCGGGCGCTTTTCTCCTTTTTGTTTCGAATACTCCTTTGGAAGTATTGATCCTTGGATTTGGAATACTGTGACTGCCATGTCGACTTTGATTTATAAGCTTCACTTTTGATACTTCCTCGATCTCGAATGATGTAATGATGAAGAAGATTGTTGTGGGTGTTATCTCCATTATTTCCTCATTCTTAGATGGACGCGAGGAAGATATGCTTGAACCTTTTGTTTCGCCTGATCCTCATGCTTGAATCTTTGCTTGGATTGACCGATTCTCTTGACAACCAAAGTGCACCATTGAATTAATCGAAATCTACCCTTCCCCTGGTTAAAATCAAGGTTTATTTGAAAAGTAGAAGCAAACTCCAACTCCTGGCTCGAGGGGGTGACGAGGGATTAACATCCTTATACCTCCACTGTTTAGGGATTTGAAACAATGCCTGTACATCGTCGGTTCGGTCTTACATTGAAAGCATATGTTCAGCGAGACTTAGTTATTTGTATTCGTCATTCTCCCTCAAGTTTGTTAATGATTGGGAGTGATAATTTGAAAGATAATTTGAAATGGAAAGTCGTAGTAATGCAAAAGCGGAGCGAAAGAATTGATTTCAAAACATGCATGATTATTTTATTGAATTACTATTCGAAAGGTACAACGTTTTACATCAAATAGCATTTTTGTGATCGTAGGAATTACAACTAGAAAGATAAACCTATTAATCCTAAGGGCAATCTCCTTTGTGAGTCCGTTGACCTTGCTTTACTCCTTAGTTCCTAGACTTGTAGAAGTAAAAGGGTAATCTCGAATTCTCCTTGGGCACGTCAAACCTGTCGGAAATAATTGTAAGCGGTGGGTTTTCGTCGTATCGGAACTTCATGAGTTTCCTTTGACTGAACCTCTTTTGCCTTTTTTTCTAAGGATAGCACCACACCATTTGCTGCCTTCAAAGTTTGTAGATTGATAGAAAAACCTCTGGCCTTTTTGCCCATTGGTATGGAGTTAGCATATGTCGCATTCCCTCCATCATAGTCACGCATTTTTGTTCAGGGTACTGCCCTAGTTGGATTAATCCTTGCCCCCAGGTTATCATAGAGCGTTCTTATAAGTTTGCTATGTTCGTAGATGAACCCCCTTATGACTAGATACCCCTTGAGTGTATCTATGAGGGAACTTCGTTGTTGAACTAATCCTTGCTCGATAATAACCTTTGTTGCATTCACAATCCTGTTATGACAAGGCGTGGGCATGTGGCTGGCATGGTGAAAGGCGTCCTCTTTTCCTTAGGATCATTCTTAATTGTTTATCCTCCTTCTTTCTCCTCTTTAGTTTTTCTCCACGAGTCTCGGGAAATCGGCTAGCACGGTAAGTGTGGGTGCGGGCGAAGATATGAATGCAAATGTAAATGTCAAGGTAAATGTATGGATGCATGAAAATGCAAATGCATGCGTATGCACAAGACTCCTTGTATTATAACTCCTTGCATGCAATGCAGACGGGTGACATGCGATCCTAGGGATAACCTTAGAGGCGACATTGGACCCTCGTGGAATCTTTGTAGGATAAATGTTATGACACGCCAATGGAAATCCCTTAGATTAGGGAGTATGCAGAAGGTAGCGGTTGGTGACCGTTCAAGAAAGTCGCCAAGTCTCATGGCCATCGAGAGGCCGATAGACGTGTACCAATGAAGTTGTCCCTCGTGGGAAGGTTCTCTATGCGGAACGCAACCTATCTAAGGACGATATCGGATGAAAAGAAATCCCTACATGCTAGGGAATGAAGGATGTATAGATGGAAATCCAAATCCTACAAGTTAGAGGGTGTGCGGGAGCAAGCACGGGTTGACCGTTCTAGACAGTCACTAGATCTCATGGTCATCGAGAGACCAATCGACGCGCATTAGTAAAGATGTCATTCGTACGAAGGAAGTGATTTTAGAAATAGAATCCCTACAGGCTAGGGAATGCGTAGATGGAAGCACGAGGTGACCGTTCGAGACAGTCACTAAATCTCATGGCCATTGAGAGGCCAATCGACGTGCGTAAGCGAAGATGTCCTTCGTGGGAAGGACACGTATTTGCAAGAATGCAAAGATATAAGAAGAAAATCCCTACAGGCTAGGGAATGCATAGATGGTGATGTCCTTCGTGGGAAAGACGTGGTCTTAGAAATTAGAGTTCCTATAGGCTAGGGACCACGTAGGGATACCTGCAAAATTGAAACGCATACATTCGTGGCATATAAATCGCGAATATATATCAAGCACAAAAGCACAAAAGTCCTAGGTTCATAGGTTCGACGTAGCGGCTCTAGGGAGCCTGCCCTTTCCATGGGAGTGTTCTAGAAGGTCTCATGGGGACGTTCGTAGCCTCCGAGACTTTTTGTCTCTTCGGATTTTAGAACAACTCATTTTATCCATGAGGTTCGAATTTTTTGGGGTAGGTTCTCGGAGAGATCAGCCAAGTATCCAGTCCTGCCCTCAACAAAGTCAAGCCTCGTTTTGGACATTTCCGAATACTCAACCCACTCCGAGTGGAGTTATCAATGAGACTCGTAGGCGATTCGATTCCCCCCTGATCTCAAAGTTAACTCCCACACTTAGGGTTTAACACAACATAAAAAAACCAGCAATGCATATAATATATAATCAAACATTTTAAATAAAACATTCAATAAAAAAAACCAATGACAAACAACAAAACAAATAAATAAAATATTTATTATAAAGATGAACCTCCCCCAAACCCTAAAAATGGCAAGTTTGCCAAACCCTAAAATGCGCCAAACCTAAACCCTGCCAAAACCTATAGGAGCATAGTATTCACTATTAAGTTGTCCCCAGCAGAGTCGCCAGCTGTAGCAACCTGCCCTAAAAATTTAGACTTTTAGAGTCGCCACCTATTCTGAAGGGCGAATAGGATACCCTACGCAGTATAGAGATAGGGTAAGATACTATATTCAGGTCGAGGGAAGGTGTTAGGCACCCTCAACCCTTTCCTATGGCTTTGAATCTAAGGTTACCAGTTTTATGGCTAAGAGTATTAAGGTAAGGTTTATGCTTTCGAGGGTTAAATAATTAAGGGAAATGAAACGGGAAAAAATGAGATTTAGAGGGAAGGGGACTCGCCTTGTTGCCAAGTGCCTACGTATCTCCTTAGGGAGAATCAGAGTCAACGTAGTTTGGGGCAGGGTTGTACGCCTTAGAGTTAGAGTTTGAATGGTTTGAAGGCTTTTTGACTGGCCTGTCGTAGTTTGAAATTGTGGTTTGAAAGGCATTTTGAATCGCCTAGGATAAAAGTCCGTAGTGTCGTGGTTTAGTGTGTTTTGAAGGTTTTGGGCGTACAACCCTGATTTTAATTTGTTACCATTAGTTACGATAATCAATAGGTTTGATTACCACGGCTAACGGATTGAAGGGAGGATTGCTAACCACTATAATCGATAGATTCGATTATCACGAATAGCAAATGAATGTATTTTAAATAATTTAATTTGATCGTTACCCCTCATAATCAATAGATTTGATTACGAATAATAATGAATTTTATAAAGATGCTAATCATCGTAACCAATAGATTTGGTTAAAACCATTTAGCAAAAATAAGTTTATTTGAATTAATAATATTTTAATTAATTAAACAATTAATTGATTATTACCCACCATGATCAATTGATTTAATCGAAGCGAATAATAAATTAAACCCTATTATTTTGGCTAAAAAACTAATGGGATTGGGCAAACCTTAATTGACTGGATCAACCTCTCTAGGGCTTTTATGATTTAATATAATTAAAATTAATTAAATAATCAAGTCGAAAAGTCGAGATAATTGGGACATATCTTTAATCCTAACCCAAATCTTAATTTTATTGTCAAATCCTAATCTTTATAAATTAACTAAACCAAATACAATTAACTATTAATTAATCTAAACAAGTAAATAATATAATGAACAAAAATTATATACAAAGAACCTGGCAATTATCCTGTGTGGGTGATCTCTGGAGTACCATGGTAGACTTGCACTTATGACACGTTAGATCTGGATGGTAAGAGATCCAAAGGCTGCGAGACGCTGGTGCATGGTGGGCGTGTTTGGTCGTGCAACATCAGATCTGCAAATAAACAGAGAAGAAAAAATAGTTTGTGAGACCCTGGGATCGAACCCAGGACTTATTAGATACAACATGCTACCTCCAGCCAACCAAGCTACTTCGTTTTGTTGTCACATAAACCAAACAAACTTAATAAATAAAATGGTGCGTTAATTATTGGGAAAATCAAACATGGATTCTTGGACCGCTGACTGGCCAATAGGGAGCAGAGAGAAGTTCTTGATTTATTGACCGGCGAATCATATATCCCCACACGTAAGGAGAGAGAACGAGGGTGTTGACCCACCAATCACGGATGCACGCGCGTGGTCAGTAACCCAGCAACCAGTCTTCATCGTCAACCTTTAGACTTACGAAATTACCTGCGGATTCAGTCGCGCCCATACCTGCGATTTTTCCTACGAGTTCTTCATCCTTCATAGCTGCGACCTCAACACCTGCGAAATCAACCCAGCACAAAAAGAAAACAACCCAGGTCCTTTATATGGGTCCTTGCGAAGCCAATGGAACAATTAGTTTGGCCTGAAACCACTTGGAACTATGAGAACGAAACATGTAGAGCTTCAAGCCCTAAACATGGTGAACCTCTATATAGGCGTGAAAGTTCCAATATGAAGGCTCATACCTCCTCTAAAGACTGCCATTATCTCATACCAATCGTCATATTGCATTTAAACAGCCCAGCATATAGTAAACGAAAATAATAAAAAAAAAAGCATGTAAAATAGATTATACGAGATACGAGTACATACATACCATGGGGCCATGAATTAATCCATAACCGTTCTAAATTACCTCAGGAACGAAAATATGAGACTATTCTCCATTGAAAGTGGCTGCAACTCGTGACTTTTGTATGCCCTAACTTTCTTGGTATTTTGTAGCATGCAAACCCTAGTCTTCTCCTTATTTTTTCGTCCTCCCTTTCCTTAGTGAGTGTTTTTAGAATATATATGGCTCATTTAGGGTTGTGAACTTTTGAAGAAATATTTACTCATTTAATTGAAAAATATTTGATTGATTTTGGCATGAATTATTACTATATTTGGCCAATTCTATTTTGTGCAAATTTTCTTTCTATTCTCAGCCATTGGATTGGATTAAATCAAGGGACAAATTTGGTGTATCAATCATATAATTATTTTATGATTTTTATTTGATTTTATTTGAATTTTAAATTATAAAATCAAATATAAATAAATAAATATCATAATAATAATATATATTGATCATTGGGCCTCTTTTGGACTTAATATCACGTGGTCAAAACAAACATTAAGGCCCATTACTAAAAATATCAAACTCTTCACTTAGATTTTTCATGCATCTTCTCAAAATCGTCTAACTTTAACCATGCGTATCTCCCTCAATTTTAACCCTATGGATTTGCTTTTGATCAATTTAGAAAGCTTAAAGTGTCCCCTAAATGATCCTTTTTGTTTCGTCTCAATTGAAGCTTCCATGCTCAAGTTATAAGCTTTGACCTAAAAGGTGTTCTTTGTTGACTTTTCGGAGGACCTATAATCTCTTGTACCATATCTCCCAAATGATGCATTTCTGGCCTTGGCTTGTGAGAGACAAAGTTGTAGAGAATCAAATTTCCTTCAAAATAGGCTTTGGTTGGGAAATTTTTGATGCTCCATGTGAAAGTTATGACTAGTCAAAGTTGAGTTGACTTTCTCCTATAAAAAACCCTAATTTGAACCTTTGCATTTGTTCATTTCTGAGTTTTTATTGATGGATCATGATCAACCTTTGATCAAATGATAGATATAACCTAACATACTTGATGTCGACCAAAAATCTTGAAGTTTGACTGTATTTTGACTATAGTTGACTTTTAAGTCAACATAGTCGATTATTGATCATCTGAGTCATTGAGTGGGCAAACTTTGGAACTTGAAGCTTGACTTTTGACATGGAGATTCTTTGAGACATATGAGAAACCTTGAGATTCATTTGAGGCCTTGAATATTCACAATTCTTTGATAAACTGAAAACCCTAGTTTTGAGGTCCTCGATTAGGAGAGAATGACTTGAATGAGCCTTTGAACCTTGTGCCATTGAAGATGCATAGAGGAGGGCAAATTTTGGGGTATGACACCTCTCTTTTTAGCCATGGATAAGACCAAAGGTGAAAAAATCTATGGCGTCTCGAAGCCACGGGATACGAGAAAGAAAACAAAGGGTTGCTACGGGATCCTCCAGAGAGCTAAAACATTCAACTGAGGATGTTTCTCGCTTTAAGAAGAGTCAGGGCATGAAGACTAGGTCACAAATTTTGAAGGCCAAAGAGGCATTTATGAAGCATGAATACCTTTGCTGGTGAGGATTGGGACAAAGATTGGCGTGAATACCTTTGTTTGGAGGATCACAAATTTATTGACTAGAAACAATGTCATTCTTGTGTTTTCATTCTTTATTTGCTCTATTTAATCATTAATAAAGAGTTTTCATGTCTTCTTATGGTTTTTGTTATGTTGGTTTATGCTTTGTGCCTATAGTGGCATTTTTTGTTGTGGCCATTAAAGCCTTTCAGTTTGTAATTATGCATTATGCATGTTACAGAGACCATGAAAGCTCAAAAAGAATTAAGAAAAGGGCTCAAAGAATATAAGGGCCGTGTATTGAGTAAGCGTCTCCAAAAAGAAGAAGCTGAAGGGTTACTCTTAAGTCATCTAGTTGAGTGGAGAAAAGCACTCGAAGAGCTTAGAGCACTCACAGAGCAAAGCCTCCTCCAAAAAGACACATATGAAGCTTTGAGAAACGAGAGCATGCATTAGAAGGGAAAATGCAAACACTTGGATGATCTTGTAGAAGATAACCAAATCCTAATCAAAGAGTTCCATCCATCAAGAATCTGTAAGATGGAAATAGAATTTTTCATATTTAGCATCATTTACAAATGGTGTGATTCGAGACATTCCAGGGAATTTGAAAAGAGCTGATTTGGCAAAGCACCCTCATAATACCCTTATGGAAGTTTTTTAACTTTGTTTTGTTTTGTAAAATGATGTCATAAGGGTTTATGGTTAATTTGGATGTACTAAAAAATTACAATTCAAGTTGTAATTTGATTATCTTTGTACTTTCCACTTATCGTTGAATGAATGAATCCGTTGTTTTTCTGTGCCGATGTCAATCTTTCCTTTTATGATGCTTACAATAACTCCAAGCTTTGAGATTCCCTTAAAATAAAACAATAAAAAGAGTTTTTGCATTATCGTGCATATACATGCATTCGCATATCTCAACATGCATTACCATGCATACATTCGCAGACTCATTTCATTTTTTTTTTCTTGAGAAGAGTAAGATTTAGTCATGGAGGGACATGGGAGATGCCTTCCTAAAGTATTATAAATACAACATGGACATGGCTCCCGATAGAAGACAATTGCAAAACATTGCTAAGAATGATAAGAAGCTTTCAAGGAATACGCTTAGTGTTGGAGAGAATTAGCTGCTCAAGTTGAGCAACCCCTAGATGAATGAGAGATGGTTGGCATGTTTTTGGATACCTTGAAATCTCGTTTCTATGAAAATATTGTTGGAAGTGAAACATCCGGATTCTCATACATGGTAACCACATGAGAAAGAATTGAACATAGGCTGAAGAGCGGGAAAAGTCCCAACTACTACTAGGGCATCAAGTGGAGCGAAGAAGTTCTCTGCGAACTTCCAAAAGAAGAAAGAAGAAGATGCCAACGGCGTCATGGTAGGAGGTGGAAAATCATATTATCCATATGTAGCGGCGGCAAAATCTGTTCCCCACCCACAGTCAACGCCCTTCAACCTTGTCATACCCCAATTTTGTCCGGGTCTTTTACCATTATAGGGTTTTTTGTTACATTTTATTTAGATTGATTGAGATATTCCATTTGGTAAAGACTTGAGTGTAACAAGGTATAAGCGAGAGGTCCCAAGTTCGAATTTCATCATTCCCATTTTAATGCATTTTTTCCTTTATTTGTTTTTACCTTTGTTTTCTATATTTTTATTTAAAAAATTAAAAAAATATATTTTTATTTTTAATTTTCATTTTTTAATTAGGAAATTTTTAATAATTAATTTTAATTTTATTTATGCATTTTTCATCCAAAAGAGTCAAAAAAATCAACTATTTTTCACTTGTTTTCTATTGGTTGTCATATGTCACACCGGTTTGTGATTGGTTGCATTTTGTCATATTTTTTTCATCTTTGTTAGCAAGAAAATAATCAATTCAATTGAGAAATAATTAGTATATGATCGTTCCAAAATAGAATAAAATAAAATACCGATTAATTCCCTTTTAATTTAATTTATTTTCTTCTAATTTTATTGACTTAAATTTTCATGTATAAAAAACACTAATTTCTACACTTTTAGGGACTAACATTTTCTAAAAAAACAACCCTTACACAATTTCCATAAAATATCAAAACCCAAATCTCTTCTCTCTTTCTCGTGAGAGAAATCTCTTCACCAACTTACTACTCAATCACCCACAATACCTTTCAACATAACCCAACAATAATTTTACAACAATTTTTCTATACTCTTGACTTGACCATTCCCCTCTATCTCAATCATACCATTCTTCTCATACCATATCAAAATCTAACAAAGTTTCACAGCATAAACAACTCTTCCACCATTTATTTTTTGTTTGTTTTATTATTATTATTATTATTATTATTATTATTATGATGAATATGAGTGGCCCCCCATGTTTCTAATGTTATATATATATATATATATATATATATATATATATATATATATATATATATATATATATATATATATATATATATATATATATATATATATATATATATATATATATATATATATATATATATATATATATATATATATATATGAGGAGGGATATATTTACTCCAAGAGTAAGTGTAGAGGACTTACTCCAAATTTTAACCATTGATTTTCATTAATCTAACGGTTTTAATTTATCATTTAATCTAATTATTTTTTGGAAATATTTTTTATATAAAAAATTAATTAAAACCGTTAGATTAATGATAATCAATGGTTAAGATTTGGAGTAAGTCTTCAACACTTACTCTTGGAGTAAATATATCCCTCATATATATATATATATAAGGCATATCATATGAGAATGTGAGAATAAATCTGAACCATTAGATTTTAAAATAATTTGTGGAGATTATGTATGATTCTTTTATTATCTCTCCTCCATTATTAAAATAAATGATGTAGGAGAGAGAGAAAAAGATTCACACATAATCTCCACCATTTATTTTAAAATCTAATGGTTCAGATTCATTCTCACATTCTCATATGATATTTCCTCATATATATATATATATATATATATATATATATATATATATATATATATATATATATATATATATGAGGAGAGATATATTTACTCCAAGAGTAAGTGTAGAGGACTTACTCCAAATTTTAACCATTGATTTTCATTAATCTAACGGTTTTAATTTATCATTTAATCTAATTATTTTTTGGAAATATTTTTTTATATAAAAAATTAATTAAAACCGTTAGATTAATGATAATCAATGGTTAAGATTTGGAGTAAGTCTTCAACACTTACTCTTGGAGTAAATATATCCCTCATATATATATATATAAGGCATATCATATGAGAATGTGAGAATAAATCTGAACCATTAGATTTTAAAATAATTTGTGGAGATTATGTATGATTCTTTTATTATCTCTCCTCCATTATTAAAATAAATGATGTAGGAGAGAGAGAAAAAGATTCACACATAATCTCCACCATTTATTTTAAAATCTAATGGTTCAGATTCATTCTCACATTCTCATATGATATTTCCTCATATATATATATATATATATATATATATATATATATATTCAAGGGTATGAAAACACTTAGAAGGGGGGTTGAATAAGGGGTTTTCTTTGGAAAATAAAAATTCACACGATATTTTTATCCTGGTTCGTTTGAACTCAAACTACTCCAATCCACCCGTCAAGGTGATTTTTCCTCTCTCAACGAGGACTTAATCCGCTATAACCAAACTGATTACAAATGCACAACCAACAGGTGTGACTAACAATTCAATTCACAAGCCAACTGCCAGTGACTAACAACTCTAAGACTAACTAGTCCTAGCCCTCTTGAGAAATCTGACCAAACTGGCCTCTCAAGGAACAATTACAAATAAGAACTTCTAACAATAGTGTTTCAGATTGCTTCTAATAAGCTTTATCACAACTGTGATTTTTCACTAAGTTTAAGTACAATGAATATGAATCTCAATAGAATGATATGAACAAAATATTTTCTTTCAGCATAAGAGTTCACGTCAGTGTTTGTTCATGAGAGTGAATTGTATCTACGTTCTCTTTTTTTTTCTTGTTCAATTGATCTTCTATTTATAGCCTTTGGAAATTTATCGTTGCTTCCTCGTAAGTTGTGTTCAGATTCATTCTCACATTCTCATATGATATTTCCTCATATATATATATATATATATATATATATATATATATATATATATATATATATATTCAAGGGTATGAAAACACTTAGAAGGGGGATTGAATAAGGGGTTTTCTTTGGAAAATAAAAATTCACACGATATTTTTATCCTGGTTCGTTTGAACTCAAACTACTCCAGTCCACTCGTCAAGGTGATTTTTCCTCTCTCAACGAGGACTTAATCCGCTATAACCAAACTGATTACAAATGCACAACCAACAGGTGTGACTAACAATTCAATTCACAAGCCAACTGCCAGTGACTAACAACTCTAAGACTAACTAGTCCTAGCCCTCTTGAGAAATCTGACCAAACTGGTCTCTCAAGGAACAATTACAAATAAGAACTTCTAACAATAGTGTTTCAGATTGCTTCTAATAAGCTCTATCACAACTGTGATTTTTCACTAAGTTTAAGTACAATGAATATGAATCTCAATAGAATGATATGAACAAAATATTTTCTTTCAGCATAAGAGTTCACGTCAGTGTTTGTTCATGAGAGTTAATTGTATCTTCGTTCTCTTTTTTTTTCTTGTTCAATTGATCTTCTATTTATAGCCTTTGGAAATTTATCGTTGCTTCCTCGTAAGTTGTTCCGCAATAAATGTTGCATGTCGTGTTGGTTAATTGACCTTTGCATGCTTCTTAATATTTGTTCCTCATAAATGCTTCAGCCGTCTTTTAATCATTATGTCTCTAACGGTATTCTATTTTTGTATCAGAACTTTTCATTCTGTTTTTTCTTTTTCTTTTCTTCACAAACTTCTGTCTTTACTTTGTGAATATAACTTTTATCAGAATTTGTCTACAACGGTTGGTGCATTCAGAAGTCTTCATGCATTAGAACTTCAGCATGAGCTTTACATGAAGTTCAAGTTCTAATGGTACTTGAGTTAGAATTTCTTCTGAAATAAGAGACATATAATTAGAGTACCACATTTACTTATACAAAATTTATTTAATTGTTATCAATAAAACATTAAGATATGATTAGAACCAAACTATGTTCTAACAATCTCCCCATTTTTTATGATGACAAAACATTTAAGTTCTGATCAGAAATTTTGTATATAAGAAAGACAATCTCCCCCTGAGATGTATAGTCTCCCCCTGAAATAAATACATAGAGAAAAATTTAAGAAATAACTTCCCTGAGTATATTCTTCTCTCCAATGTATTTCTTTAGAATATTAACTTATTTTTATTTTCAGAATGCTTCTTTAGAAGATCTATCAGATTTTCTTTCAGAATATGATTTTCCTGCATACTTTTAGAAAGAAAACTTTTTGTACACTTGTTAGAAATGTTTGAGACTTAGTCCCATAACTATTAAATTTTATCAAGTCAAAAGTTCACTTTCTCTCCCCCTTTTTGTCATTAATCAAAAAGCGTAAATAAAATAAAACTTTTAGATAAAACAAAAAAATATTCATAAATGAAAACAAATGCAACATAACAGCAAGAATTTAGAAACAACAAAAACCAAAAACAACAAAACACAAAAAAAAATGTCAAAAGATCTTAAACAAGAACTAAGGTTTTTGAGGGACAAGAGAAAGCAGAAGGTTCTTGATCTCATTTGTAGATTCCTCTTGTTTAGCCATCCAGGACTTGATCTCCTTATTTGTTTCATCCTGCTTGTCCAGACGTTCCTTAACAACTGCATTCTCCTTCTTCAATTCGTTCAAAGTTTCAAGCACCAGAGAAGTTGAAGCAGAGGTTGAATCTATAGCAGAAGTTGCGGCCATAAGAGGAGCAGAAGTTGAAGTAGTAGCAGAAGCTTCGATCATAAGAGGAGCAGATACAAACTTAGATACCAAGGTGTCAACATCTACCATCAAGGTAGGTACTTTTCTAGCAGAAGTATCCTTGGGCACACAGCAGAGGGTTGTTTCAGTAAAACAAGAGAAAAAGAATTTTTCTTCACCAGCATCTTTCGTATCCATAGGTTCAAAAGATGGATACCAAGAAGAATTGTTAATCTGCAGATGAGGCTTCAAAGCCCAGAGATCATTCACTATAGTCATGACGGTATTCATACACTTGGAAAATTTCTCATTAGCACGAGTACGGCATATTTCTTTGAGCTTGAGGGATTCAGAATTGAATCTCCTTCTAAATGCATCCCAAAGAGCTCCGGAAGTAGCTGGGTTCACATTGCTTGCCCAATCAGCCTTCAGCTTTTCAATCCAATCCTGCATCTGTGTTTCAAAATTCTGAAATAATATTTGAACATCTGATGGGATAGTGTTTGGAGTAGGTGTTGGAGCATCAGATACAGTCCTCAGACATTCATTTATTTCAGGATAGTGGACTGGTTGAGGTTCTAATGTGGAGATAGGTGAGTTGCATGGTGAGGGTGAGGGTGAGATGACGTGAACTAATGTTGAGGATGGGATGAAGATATGTTCTAGGGAGGGAGGTGGAGGTTGTTCTGATGACTCAGGAATTGTAAAAATGTTGTGAGCTGGAATATCAGGAATTATGGTACCCAAAGGGCTTGTATAGCCAGGAATATCCCATGTTCCTGTATACCACTCATAAGGTTTTAGAATTTGGTTCAATGAGGGTTGATGTTTAGTTTTTGAGGGAGGTGGAAGTTCTGTTTTTGAGGGAGGTGGAAGTTCTGAAGTATTTGGATTTGTTGGTTGGAGAGCAGAAATAGGAATTGCTTGTTGGTTTTCTGGTTGAGAGCTTTCAGGTTGTTCTTGATGTTGCTTTGAAGGGGGAAGTTCAAAATTGTTTATGTCAGATAACACATGTGCAATTTTTGGGTTTTGTTCCTGATGTTCTGGAGATATTGTGGAGTCAATTTCAAGATCTGGAACAACTAAGTTTTGTTGGTTAGAAGTTTGAACTAGGGTTGGTTCAGATGTTTGATGTAAAGGGGGTTCAGATGATTGAAGTGTAGGTGGTTCGGTTGTTTGAGATAAAAGAGGTTCAGATGTTTGAGATGGGGGTTGTTCAGATGTTTGTATATTATCAGAATTAATAACAGATATAGAAGTAGGAGGATTACCTAAAGATTGCTTCTTCTTTGTCTTCTGAACTTTGGGAGCTCTGGTAGAAGTTCCTTCTCCTGAAGCTTTTCTCTTCTTGGATTTCTTCTTTTTGTAAACTTCTGGAAGAGGGTTGTTTCTTCCTTGAAACCAAGTTGGGTCAATTGGTGTGCCATCCCACTTACACAACTCAATCTAGCGCAGTATGGTTTGAGGAGCTACTCCAGCGCTGAACAAGGGAAAATCATTGATTTGAACTCTCCTTGTTGTGATGAAGCTTGCATTGTAAGGAGTGGGTTTGCAGAGAAGTTTATCAATGATGCTCATCTTTTTCATATTTTTCCCATTCAGAGCTTTACCACAAATTGGATCTAACTCTTTCAGCAAGTTGGCTTCTTCCTGATGTGCTATCAGACTATTCTCCGTTAGAATATCTGATATTAGTCTTGAGAGGGGAATCCCGTTTTCATGCTCTTAGTTTTTTTATTCCTTTCTTCTTCTCTTGTCTCCTTAACATGAGTCCACATGTGTTTAAAGAGAAGATAGGATAAGTCAACCTTGACATTAGTACCAATGCAGAACAGCAAGTATTTTTGATTGGGATACTTAAAACGCCTTGACGAGTGCTCCTCCTGAGAACACCGTTTTTATAACATATGGACCTTCATAGTTAGGTGTCCACTTTCCACGGGTGTCGAGTCGAGGTAGTAAGATTTTCTTGAGGACGATGTCTCCTTCTTTGTAAGTTCGAGGGCGGACCTTTTTATCGAACGCCTTTTTCATCCTTTTCTGATAGAGTTGCCCGTGACACAAAGCTGTCAGTCGCTTTTCTTCAACGAGATTAAGCTGATCAAAACGAGTTTTTACCCATTCCGATTCTTCTAACTTTGTGTCAGCTAGGACTCTTAGTGACGGAATCTCCACCTCAATAGGGAGGACTGCTTCCATACCGTAAACCAAAGAGAAAGGCGTTGCCCCTGTGGATGTGCGCACCGAGGTTTTGTAACCGTGTAGGGAGAAGGGAAGCATTTTGTGCCAATCCTTGTATGTTATCACCATCTTTTGTATTATCTTTTTGATGTTTTTATTCGCAGCTTCAACAGCGCCATTCATCTTAGGCCTGTATGGTGAAAAATTGTGGTGTTCGATTTTGAACTCCTCGCACAGCTCCCTCATCATGTTGTTGTTTAAGTTCGACCCATTGTCAGTGATGATCCTATTTGGGACCCCATACCGGCATATGATGTTATGCTTGATGAACCGGGTGACCACTTGTCTCGTTACATTGGTGCAGGAAGCAGCTTCGACCCATTTGGTGAAATAGTCTATGGCAACCAATATGAATCGGTGTCCATTAGAGGCTTTGGGTTCGATCATCCCTATCATGTCAATCCCCCACATTGCAAATGGCCAAGGTGAACTTAGTACGTTCAACGGATTTGGTGGCACGTGTACTTTGTCAGCGTATATTTGGCGTTTGTGACATGTTCTCGCGTATTGGAAACAGTCAGCCTCCATTGTTAACCAGTAGTACCCTGCTCGTAATATTTTTCTCGCCATTGAGTGTCCATTTGCATGAGTCCCAAAGGTCCCTTCGTGTACTTCTCGGATAATCTCCTTGGCCTCATTTTTATCCACACACCTTAGTAACACCGAGTCGTAATTCCCCTTGTATAGGACATTCCCACTTAGGAAGAACTTGGATGCCAACCTCCTTAGTGTTTTTTTGTCAATTGTGGAGGCATTCTCTGGGTATTCTTGTTTTTCCAGATATCCCTTGATATCGTGGTACCAAGGTTTGTCGTCAGGTTGTTCCTCAATTGTGAGACAATAAGCAGGCTCATCAAAGTGTCTAACCGTTATTTGTGGTTCGTGGTTTGGCCAAGTTACTTTGAACATAAAGTGAAGGATAGAAAAACACTTAGAAAGGGGGGGGGGGTTTGAATAAGTGTAGCTTTAAAAACTTGACAGATAAAAATAAATTGCACAGTTATTTTTATCCTGGTTCGTTGTTAACTAAACTACTCCAGTCCACCCCCGCAGAGATGATTTACCTCAACTGAGGATTTAATCCACTAATCGCACGGATTACAATGGTTTTCCACTTAGTCCGCAACTAAGTCTTCCAGAGTCTTCTGATCACACACTGATCACTCCAGGAACAACTGCTTAGATACCCTCTAAGACTTTTCTAGAGTCTACTGATCAACAAGATCACTCTAGTTACAATCTGCTTAGTTCACTCCTAAGACTTCCTAGAGTATTCTGATCAACACGATCACTCTAGTTCCTTACAACTTAATGTAATCAATTCTAAGAGTTTACAAATGCTTCTTAAAAGCGATAATCACAACTGTGATATTTCTCTTAACGTTTAAGCTTAATCTCACTAAAATATTACAACAGCAATGTAGTGAGCTTTGATGAAGATGAAGATTCTGAGTTTAGATTTGAACAGCGTTTCAGCAAGTTTGATATTAGTTGTTTTGGTGCAGAATCGTTAACCTTGCTTCTCATCAGAACTTCATATTTATAGGCGTTGGAGAAGATGACCGTTGAATGCATTTAATGCTTTGCGTGTTCCGTACAGCATCGCATTTAATGTTATACGCTTTTGTCAACTACCTCGAGCCTTGTTCACGCTGTGTCTACTGACGTAGCCTTTAATAGCTTTTAACGTTCCTTTTGTCAGTCAGCGTAGCTTGCCACTTGTACTTCCTTCTGATCTGATGTTTGTGAATACAACGTTTGAATATCATCAGAGTCAAACAGCTTGGTGCATAGCATCTTCTGATCTTCTGACCTTGAAGTGCTTCTGAGCGTGATACCATCTTCTGAGCTTCAGTGCTTCTGATCTCATGTTCTTCTGATGCTTCCATAGACCCATGTTCTGATTCTGCTTCGACCATCTTCTGATGTCTTGCCAGACCATGTTCTGATGTTGCATGCTGAACCCTTGAGACAAAGCTTCTGAGCGCTGAATTATGCGTACTCTTTATATATTTCCTGAAAGGGAAATTGCATTGGATTAGAGTACCATATTATCTTAAGCAAAATTCATATTATTGTTATCATCAAAACTAAGATAATTGATCAGAACAAATCTTGTTCTAACAATCTCCCCCTTTTTGATGATGACAAAAACATATATAAATGATATGAATTTGCGATCAAAAAGAATAGAAGGTAAAAGACAAATTACACAGCTATAGCATAAGCATATGAATATGTCTCCCCCTGAGATTAACAATCTCCCCCTGAGATAAATAATCTCCCCCTGAAATAAATACTCGAAGAACTTTAATAAAAGACTTCCCTGATTATTTAGGTAGAGACGATCATATAAGCTTCTTGTCTTCAGAGAATTCATAGCTTCTGACTTCTGCTTCCATAGGACAGCTTCAGAACTAGAATTTCCTTAGATCCTTAGAACACTCACAGCTTCTGATTCCTGCTTCCATCTAGGACAGCTTCAGAACTTGAATTTCTTTGATCTTCTGAACATTCACAGCTTCTGATTTCTGCTTCCATCTAGGACAGCTTCAGAACTTGAATTTCTTTGATCTTCTGAACATTCACAGCTTCTGATTTCTGCTTCCATTCAGGACAGCTTCAGAACTTGAGTTTTCTGGATCTTTAGAATATTCGCAGCTTCTGATTTCTGCTTCCCTCGGATAGCTTCAGAACTTTGAATTTCTACCAACATCACTTCATGCTAGATTTGTATCAGAACATTGTTGAATGTACCAGAGCATCATCTGAGCATCTCTACATCCTGAAATGTTACAGAACAAACACTAAACGACAAAAGTCAGCATGAACGAGTTAGAACATAAAATGTATGTTAGAACACATTATATGTATCAGAGCCATATAGGCTGAAATAATGTATCAGAGCAAATAATGTATCAGAGCCATAACATTATATGTATCAGAGCAAATAGAATTTTGTCAAAATAAATAGACAAATATAGATCAAATTCTATTATCAGTGCTTCTGATTCATTCTTCTTTCTTGCTTCTGATTTCTGAAGCTTGACAGCACTCAGCTTGCTTCAGTTTCCATGGTTTTGCTTCTGTGTTTGCTTTTTGCTTTGAAGATTCTCTTCACTTCTTTATACCTGCAAAACACTTAAACCATGTAGAACATGCAGTTCTTGTTAGTGAATGTGTGGGAGCTTTACCCAGCAACTGATAGATTAATCAAATCATTTATCATTTATCTTCTCCCCCTTTTTGTCATAACATCAAAAAGAAAATTTCAAAAGATTTAGATGCATAAAACGACAAATAGAGTCACTGCAATGTAAAAGCAAAGAAACTTTTTCATTGATAACTAAAAAGGATTACAAGAAAGGAATGCAGGAAAACAGATGCAACAAGGAAAGGAAACTACAAAGACCAAAAGACTAAGATCCTAGCCTACGCAAAATCCGCGCCAGAACATCATGAATCCCGTCAGTGCTTGTGGCTTGCCTTGTCATGAAGGAACGAAAATCAGCATTGGCTGCTTCTTGCGCGTCCAAACGAGAAGCCAGCATAGCTTGATTCTGATGAAGAGTTTCCAAGGTCTCCATCAGAGCTGAGGTTTCACCAGAAGAGGAGGCACCAGAATTTCTGCCAAAAGTGACAGCAATCTCAGCAGGGTGATCTTCTGGAAGATCTTCAGCTTGTACATCTTCCATTTCCTCATCTGAGTCTGACTCAGAAGTAGCCTTTGCATATTCTGGTTCAGGCAGCTCAGAAGTTCCATCTTCCAATGCTTGAAGAATAGCTGCTAGATTTGTTGGAGGAGTAGGACCAGCAACTTCAGCACGATAAACCACTACTAGAAAGACCATGTGAGGTGCTTTTTCAGACGGGTTCATTCTGAACCAGTTGAACAGCCACTGAAAATCTCCAGTCAGCACAGGAAACCATGGTCTCCACACCACGATGTCTCTGCAGAGATTTTCTTCCAACTCATCTGCTGGTATCTTCCTTTCAAGAACACTTCTGTTCCTGATGAGATGGTGATGGCTGCTTTCACCAACTTCCAACCGAAAACCACGAATACCAGGAGCTTCAGACATAATCCTTCTCTGAGTGTCTGTAGCCTTAGCCAGAAAATCCTGACGAAAGGTATTCCAAAGGTTGTTTGTGGCATACTCATCCAGATGATGAAGGTGAGCAGCACCCAGAATCTCCAACCAGCCATTTACATCAGCATGTAAAAGCTCCAGATATGTTTGAGTGGTGGGAGTTGGAGGGTTGACAGTGAACCTGGAGTCGGGAAGAACAACACTGTAGGGATTAGGTGTTCTGGTGGGAAAAGGGTGTGAGAGAGATGAAGGAATATCTGATGGAAGGGTTGAAGGAGAGGAGATATCAGATGGTGAAGAAGGTGGTTCCGAGGGGATGAATGAGGAGGAAGAGGTGGTGGAGGTCTTTGAAGAGGGAGGTGATTGAGGGGAACCGTCAAGGGGTTGATACACTTTGAGAGGGTCATAAGAGATCCTTACTCTTTTTGGTTTGGTTTCTGGTTCAGCAGATGCCTTTCTCTTTTGTTTCCGATCATTATCTTGATTCCCAGGGCTTGACGATGGATTCATGATGAATTTGCAGATATTGGAAACTGCTAGGGTTTATGATATGAAAGCAAGGAGAGAGAACGAAAAAGAAAACTGAATGCAAAGTGATAGAAATATGAGAGGGAAAAGAAACGTTTGAAGAGTAAAAAAAGAAAACTGAAAGAGAGTAAATGATGAAAAGCATTTAATGTTACGTGACATGAGGAGAGATAATAATGACAAAAGACGTGATTTGCACAGTTACCTAAGTAGACGTCCCCTCAACTGCACGCACGCTTGTCCAGGAATAGTGAACACGTGTTTACCATCTGGATAGCCAGTTACAGCTGTTTTGCTTTTATAGAGATTCTGAATCAACTTAGACACTGAAACGTTAGTAATAACTGAATCACAATTTCTAATTGATTTCTATCAGAACTTCTTAAAAAAAATTTCATTTCAAAGGATACTCATACGTAAGAATTTCTCATCTTCTCATTCTGAGCTTGTTTCTGAAGACCCAATTTGTGCCGATTATATTGAATCCATCTGGTCTAGGAACAAGATCCCAAACATCATTCCTTGTAAACTGATTCAGTTCCTCTTGCATAGCAATTATCCAGTCAGGATCTTCTAGAGCATGATCAACAGAAGTTGGCTTGATCAAAGATACAAGACCTAATTGACAGTCTGCATTGTTCTTAAGGAATGCTCTTGTTCTGATTGGATCATCCTTCTTTCCAAGAATGACATCTTCTGAATGACCAGAGATGAGTCTGGATGATCTTCTGACAGATGGTTCTTCAGAAATACTTAGATCCTCCAGAGAAGCTGATACTTGATCTTCAGATTCTTTGCTTCTGAGAAGCTCTGCTTCTGATGCGTTGCTTCTTGGCTCAACAACTTCTGATATATCAATATCACAATCTGCAAAATTATCAAACTGCTTTGGTTTTTCAGAACCAAGCTTATCATCAAACCTGATATTGATTGATTCTTCTACAATCAATGTTTCAGTATTGTATACTCTGTAGCCTTTTGAGCGTTCAGAATATCCAAGAAGGAAACATTTTTGTGCTTTGGAATCAAACTTACCAAGATGATCTTTAGTGTTCAGAATAAAGCATACACATCCAAAAGGATGGAAATATGAAATGTTGGGCTTTCTATTCTTCCACAATTCATAGGGAGTCTTATTTAGAATAGGTCTGATAGAGATTCTATTCTGAATATAGCATGCAGTGTTTATTGCTTCTGCCCAGAAATGCTTAGCCATATTGGTTTCATTGATCATGGTTCTGGCCATTTCTTGCAGAGTCCTATTCTTTCGTTCTACAACCCCATTTTGCTGTGGAGTTCTAGGACAAGAGAAATCATGGGCAATACCATTTTCTTTGAAGAACTCTTCAAAGGATCTGTTCTCAAATTCACCACCATGATCACTTCTGACCTTTATGATTTTACACTCTTTTTCAGATTGAATCTGAATGCAGAAATCAAAGAACACTGAATGAGTCTCATCCTTGTGTTTCAAGAATTTTACCCATGTCCAGCGGCTATAATCATCTACGATGACTAATCCATATTTCTTCCCTCTGACAGATGCTGTTTTGACTGGGCCAAACAGATCAATGTGCAAGAGTTCTAATGGCCTTGAGGTAGAAACAACATTCTTGGACTTGAATGCAGGTTTGGAGAACTTGCCCTTCTGACATGCTTCACAAAGAGCGTCTGATTTGAATTTCAGATTAGGGAGTCCTCTGACCAGATTCAGTTTGTTAATCTGAGAAATCTTTCTCAAACTAGCATGACCTAATCTTCTGTGCCAGACCCACTGCTCTTCAGAAACAGACATAAGACAAGTCACCTTCTGACTCATAAGATCTTGCAGATCTGTCTTATAAATGTTGTTCTTCCTCTTGCCTGTAAATAGGATTGAGCCATCCTTCTGATTTACAGCCTTGCAAGACTCTTGATTAAAGATTATATCATAACCATTGTCACTTAATTGACTGATAGATAAGAGGTTATGTGTTAATCCTTCTACAAGAAGTACATTAGAAATGGAAGGAGAGTTACCAGACTTTATAGTTCCAGAGCCAATTATCTTGCCCTTCTGATCTCCTCCAAACTTGACTTCTCCTCCAGACTTAAGCACCAGGTCTTGGAACATAGACCTTCTTCCTGTCATGTGTCGCGAGCATCCAGAGTCCAGGTACCATGACATGTTGTGCTTTGTCCTTTTTGCAGTCAAGGATATCTGCAATAGGAATAATCTTATCCTTAGGTACCCACATTTTCTTGGGTCCTTTCTTGTTAGATTTTCTCAAGTTCTGATTGAACTTGGGTTTAACATTGTAAGCAATAGGAGGAACAGCATGATAATTTTTAATGTGAGTTTCATGATATTTCCTAGGTTGTGTCACATGCTTTTTGGTGTGTGTTATGTGAAAACTTTGAGCATGTGAAGTGTGCCTAATATCATGGGAGTGGCCATACTTGAACTGATCATACAATGGCTTGTATGTGATTTTCATTTCATCAACAGGTTCAAGTTTGTATGGGGTTTCACCCTCAAAACCAATGCCTACTCTTTTGTTTCCAGACACAGCATATATCATAGAAGCTAGCTGACTTCTGCCAATACTTCTAGATAAGAACTTCCTAAAACTTAAATCATATTCTTTCAGAATATGGTTTAGACTAGGAGTGGATTTTTCTGAATCAGAAGGAGATCCAACATTATTGGATAATTTTAAAAGTTTTTCTTTTAATTCAGAATTTTCCAACTCAAGCTTCTTTGTTTCAAATTCAAATTGCTTTTTCAGCTTTTTGTATTTGAGACTAATCTGAGACTTGAGTTCCAGTAGTTCAGTTAGACCGGAAACTAACTCATCTCTAGTAAGTTCAGAAAATACCTCTTCAGAATCTGATTCTGATGTAGATTCTGATCCGTCATCTTCTGTCGCCATCAGCGCACAGTTGGCCTGCTCGTCTTCAGAATCATCTTCTGACTCATCCCAGGTTGCCATAAGACTTTTCTTCTTATGAAACTTCTTCTTGGGATTTTCCTTCTGAAGATTTGGACATTCATTCTTGTAGTGTCCAGGCTCATTGCATTCATAGCACATGACCTTCTTCTTGTCAAATCTTCTGTCATCAGAAGATTCTCCACGTTCAAATTTCTTTGAACTTCTGAAGCCTCTGAACTTCCTTTGCTTGGTCTTCCAGAGTTAATTTAGCCTTCTGGAGATTAAGGACAGTTCATCTTCTTCTTCAGATTCTGATTCTTCAGGATCTTCTTCTCTAGCCTGAAAAGCGTTAGTGCATTTCTTGATATTAGATTTTAATGCAATAGACTTACCTTTCTTTTGAGGCTCATTTGCGTCCAGCTCTATTTCATGACTTCTCAAGGCACTGATAAGCTCTTCCAGAGAAACTTCATTCAGATTCTTTGCAATCTTGAATGCAGTCACCATAGGACCCCATCTTCTAGGTAAGCTTCTGATGATCTTCTTTACGTGATCAGCCTTGGTGTATCCCTTGTCAAGAACTCTCAATCCAGCAGTAAGAGTTTGAAATCTTGAAAACATCTTTTCAATGTCTTCATCATCCTCCATCTTGAAGGCTTCATACTTCTGGATTAAAGCTAGAGCTTTGGTCTCCTTGACTTGAGCGTTTCCTTCATGAGTCATTTTCAAGGACTCATATATGTCATAGGCCGTTTCCCTGTTAGATATCTTCTCATACTCAGCATGAGAGATAGCATTCAGCAAAACAGTTCTGCATTTATGATGATTCCTGAAAAGCTTTTTCTGATCATCATCCATTTCTTGCCTTGTCAGCTTTACGCCTCTGGCATTTACAGGATGTTTGTAACCATCCATCAGAAGATCCCATAGATCACCATCTAGACCCAGAAAGTAACTTTCCAGTTTATCTTTCCAGTATTCAAAGTTTTCACCATCAAATACCGGCGGTCTAGTATAACCATTGTTACCGTTGTATTGCTCAGCAGAGCCAGATGTAGATGCAGGTGTAGGTGTAGACTTTTCACTTTCATCAACCATCTTTTACTGAAGCGTTTTTCTCTTCCTGAATCTTTTCTAAACACGGTTAAGTGCTTGCACCTTAGAACCGGCGCTCTGATGCCAATTGAAGGATAGAAAAACACTTAGAAAGGGGGGGGGTTTGAATAAGTGTAGCTTTAAAAACTTGACAGATAAAAATAAATTGCACAGTTATTTTTATCCTGGTTCGTTGTTAACTAAACTACTCCAGTCCACCCCCGCAGAGATGATTTACCTCAACTGAGGATTTAATCCACTAATCGCACGGATTACAATGGTTTTCCACTTAGTCCGCAACTAAGTCTTCCAGAGTCTTCTGATCACACACTGATCACTCCAGGAACAACTGCTTAGATACCCTCTAAGACTTTTCTAGAGTCTACTGATCAACAAGATCACTCTAGTTACAATCTGCTTAGTTCACTCCTAAGACTTCCTAGAGTATTCTGATCAACACGATCACTCTAGTTCCTTACAACTTAATGTAATCAATTCTAAGAGTTTACAAATGCTTCTTAAAAGCGATAATCACAACTGTGATATTTCTCTTAACGTTTAAGCTTAATCTCACTAAAATATTACAACAGCAATGTAGTGAGCTTTGATGAAGATGAAGATTCTGAGTTTAGATTTGAACAGCGTTTCAGCAAGTTTGATATTAGTTGTTTTGGTGCAGAATCGTTAACCTTGCTTCTCATCAGAACTTCATATTTATAGGCGTTGGAGAAGATGACCGTTGAATGCATTTAATGCTTTGCGTGTTCCGTACAGCATCGCATTTAATGTTATACGCTTTTGTCAACTACCTCGAGCCTTGTTCACGCTGTGTCTACTGACGTAGCCTTTAATAGCTTTTAACGTTCCTTTTGTCAGTCAGCGTAGCTTGCCACTTGTACTTCCTTCTGATCTGATGTTTGTGAATACAACGTTTGAATATCATCAGAGTCAAACAGCTTGGTGCATAGCATCTTCTGATCTTCTGACCTTGAAGTGCTTCTGAGCGTGATACCATCTTCTGAGCTTCAGTGCTTCTGATCTCATGTTCTTCTGATGCTTCCATAGACCCATGTTCTGATTCTGCTTCGACCATCTTCTGATGTCTTGCCAGACCATGTTCTGATGTTGCATGCTGAACCCTTGAGACAAAGCTTCTGAGCGCTGAATTATGCGTACTCTTTATATATTTCCTGAAAGGGAAATTGCATTGGATTAGAGTACCATATTATCTTAAGCAAAATTCATATTATTGTTATCATCAAAACTAAGATAATTGATCAGAACAAATCTTGTTCTAACATAAAGGAGAGTGTTGCTAGCGCATCAGCCATTTGATTTTCTTCCCTTGGGATATGAGTGAAAGTAATTGTCTCAAATTCGGCCATTAAATCCAGTATGAGGTCCCTATATGGGATTAGCTTTGCATCTCGAGTATCCCATTCCTTATTTACTTGGTGGATTACCAGTGCCGAATCCCCATATACCTCGAGTAGTTTAATCCTTAGGTCGATTGCAGCCTCTAACCCCAATATGCACGCTTCGTATTCTGCAATATTGTTGGTGCATTCGAAACACAGTCTCGTAGTGAAAGGTAAGTGACGATTGGAGGCCCATGCTAGGGCACAACATGTCTTTTCCAATGGTGAATACCAAGATTCGCAATCCGTGAATTTCTTGCTAAGGTAGTAAATAGCGTGCTCTTTTCTACCCGTTTCATCTTGTTGCCCCAGTACACATCCCATAGATCTTTCGAGGACTGTGAGATACATGATCAACGGCCTTCCTGGGACGGGAGGTATGAGTATTGGTGGTTCTTGTAGGTAAATCTTTATAGTTTCGAAGGCTACCTGACAATCTTCATTCCACTTGATCGGCTGATCTTTTCTTAGTAGTTTGAATATGGGCTCACACGTGGCTGTAAGATGTGAGATGAACCTTGAGATGTAGTTCAAACGACCCAAGAAACCACGAACCTCTTTTTCCGTCTTTGGGACAGGCATTTCTTGTATAGCCTTTACCTTGTCGGGATCTACCTCTATGCCTCGTTGGCTCACGATGAATCCTAACAGCTTTCCTGACCTTACACCAAATGTACACTTGTTTGGGTTCAACCTCATCTTGAACTTCTTTAAGCGTTCGAACAACTTTTGTAAGTGCGTAATGTGTTCCTCTTCAGTACAGGACTTAGCAATCATGTCATCCACGTATACTTCGACCTCCTTGTGGATCATGTCATGGAATAGTGTGACCATGGCTCGTTGATATGTCGCCCCTGCATTTCGTAGTCCAAAAGGCATTACCTTGTAACAGAAAGTCCCCCAGGATGTCATGAAGGTTGTTTTCTCCATCTCTTCGGGAGCCATTTTAATTTGGTTATACCCAGAGAAACCATCCATGAAGGAGAATACAGAAGCTTGCGCCGTATTGTCCACCAGTATGTCTATGTGGGGTAGTGGAAAGTCGTCTTTCGGGCTTGCTTTGTTTAGATCCCTGTAATCTACGCACATGCGTACCTTCCCGTCTTTCTTTGGAACTGGCACTATGTTGGCAATCCATGGTGGATAGTCAACCACGGCAAGAAACCATGCGTCGAATTGTTTGAGTATCTCTTCTCGGATTTTGTTATCCATGTCAGGTCGAACTCTTCTGCGCTTTTATCTGACAGGTGCACAACCTTCTTTGGGCGGTAACCTGTGCACGACGATATCTGTATCCAACCCTGGCATGTCACGATATGACCAAGCAAATATTTCTGCATACTCATGGAGAAGTTTGATCAGTGTTGCTTTTACGTCCTCATTCAGCGTTGCCCCAATCTTGATTTCCTTAGGTTCTTTGTTTGTACCCAAGTTTATGATTTCAATGGCTTCTCGAGGAGGGAGCATGCTTTTAGATTCCTTGTCCATTAACCTCGACAGTTCTTCCGGAAGTTCATCGTCTTCCTCATCCCCTTCCTTGGGCTGATTAGCGAGAGCCTCGAGTTTATATTGAGTTTCAGCAGTATTATTATCGGTAGTGTTAGAAGGTGATCTGCACATGTTTTATGTTTTGTTTTTAGTATGCAGATATGGTTGTGCTTTTTTTTATGCAAGAAAGTTATTTGTCCTTTTAAAAGAGTAAATGCAAAAAGGAACAATGTTTTCAATACCAAATGCAAACGGCAATTTTATTAATAAACTTTGAACTTTGAAAGTAAATGGGGCCCTTACAAACCAACTCTATGCTTCGGGCGAGGCATGAGCGAAATTGTTTTTTTCTTTATTGAAGGGAAATAAAACACACAACAAAAGTAAATTACTTTGAAATGGAAACTATCTCCGGTATCTCCAGGCTTGTCCAATTCTGGAGCTACTCTCCTGGTCTGATCATCGGGATCAAATTGGATGTCCCCTCCTTAGGATCCATGCTAGATATCATAGCTACGTGTTCATATCCACCTGTCACGAAAGTCTGCATGATCGAGGGGAATCGTTGTTCCTCCTTCGCAATGTAACACCCCATAATTTCAGTTTATTAATTTAATTTGGATTTAAATTAAATAATTGGAATTTTAGTATTTTATTTGGATTTAATTGGAAAATGATGGAATAAGAGCTATTGGGCTTATGGTGTGATGTTAGTAAAAGAGGGGTGCTATTTGGTTAGGCCTTTTACTAAGTGGTGTTCATTTTATTTTATTTTTCATAAAATAAGAGAAGGAACCATTTGGGGAGAGAAAGGAAGAACACGTGAAAAGGGCAAGAGAAGAGAAAGAGGCAAGAACGTGAAACCGGAAGGAGAGCATTCAAGAGATTCATCGAGGTAAGGGGGGACTCTTCCTTTTAGTATCTCTTATGTGGTCTTAGGTAATAGGTAGATTGATGTATGGTTTGGTTCAATTAGACATTGGGATTGTTAGGTTAGGGTGTTATAATTTGGATTGAATTGATGATAATTGTGTGAACTATTTGGTTAATAATGAGTTTAAATGATGTTTTGTGGTGTATGATTGAATGTATGGTGTTTGTATGCCTGTATATGATGTCTGGAATCGTTTTTGGGTGAAAAGGATGTGAAATCGCAGGGTCTGTCGCAGACTTGGGGTTTGCTGAAATCGCAGGTCCGCTGAGCGGAGGGGGTCCGCTGAACAGAGGGGGTCCGCCGAGCGGAGGTCCCAACATAGTTTGCTTCTGTCTAACGTTGCTAGAGGTCCGCTGAGCGGGGGTTTGAAGGTATTCGCTTCTGCCTTGCGTCGCTGAGCGAACCTTGATGTGTGTGAATTTTTCCAAACTTTAAAATAACGTATCTTTTGATCCGTGTATCATTTCTTAGTGCCGTTTTGGGCGTTGTGCAAGTAATTAAATGTTTTATATGATGAATGATGAATATGGGCAGTAGCCGACTTTATATCTTTAAAACTCGATTTAATTACTTGATGAGAATTGAACAGTGTGTGCATATGAGATAGGTGTGACAATGTATTTGATGTGATGAAGAATTGGTTGTGATTATTATTATGATTGTGATGAATGCATGACTATTTGAATGATGTTGAAAACATGTACATACTTATTTGGTTATGTGGTGTTGAGATGAATTGTTCATCGTGATTCGGTGATGTTTTTAAGTATGTTATGTGTGTTTCATTCATTCATATGCATTTGATGTTGGATCCCGGTGATGTTTGGATCATTGGTGGACATATTTCCCATTATGCGGAAATTATGTCGGTGGGCCGTATCTCGATATGGCGTAGATCGGTTAGGTGGATTGATTCCACGGTTTATTGGTACCACATGCATAGTGTCAGTTGTGTCATATGCATTTCGTCATAACATGATTGTATGGATTTCTGTGTTATGTGTTGTAATCTATTATCGTGTGAATTGATGAATAATAGATGTGAATCTGAATATGTATAATTGGGTGAACGGTATATTTTGATGCTTCTTACTTATGAATTGCATAATATTTACTAATTGCGAATGAGACTCACCCTTACATGTTGTCATTTTCAGATTGAGGAGTAGCGGCATTAGTGCTTGGTGAGGATAACTCGTAGAGTTTATCCGTTTATGTTGGGTCGTGTCGGTCATGCTCTGATCTGTAACACTGGGGAACGATTTAGAGTTTTTATGAGATTACTCCATTTTATTTGGTGTTGGATTATATTTCCATTTGGTTGTATTTGATGATGTTTCTTATTCCGCTGCGATAAACATGATTATGTTTTGGTGAACCGTTTCCTAATGAAGCATGACTTTGACCTTAGTTGAATTATCTGTTTTAAATAATTGTGGCACCCTTGTGTGTATGTTTTTACTCTGATTATTTATTTAAATTGCCACGGGGTTTAGAAGGGTGTTATAATAGTGGTATCAGAGCATAGTCGGTCGTTTGAGTCAGAGTCTTAGTGTCAGTTAATCCCTCTTATGCAATTAGTGTAAGGTTGACACTATCGATACTTCTTGTTCTAATGAATATTGTTTTATATTTGGCAGAACAATGGTCGGAAGAGGTGGAAGAAACGACGATGCTATCGTTGAGGCTTTGGGCATGATTGCTGGTGTGCTGGGAAGAAATGCCAATGGAGCTGGTATTGGTGCTGACAGGCAGCTGAACAGTTTTCAGAGGAACAAGCCTCTGTTGTTCAAGGGCACGCATGATCCTAAAGGTGCTCAGAAGTGGCTTAAGGAGATCGAGAGGATTTTCAGAATCATCGATTGTGCTGAGAATCTGAAAGTGAGGTATGGTACACATATGTTGTCCGAAGAGGCTGATGACTGGTGGATGGCTACCAGGGCTGAACTAGAGGCTGATGGTGTAGCTATTTCTTGGGCTGTGTTCAAAAGAGCGTTTCTGAGGAGGTATTTTCCTGAGGACGTTCGAGGCAGGAAAGAGATTGAATTTTTGAAGCTGACTCAGGGTAATATGACGGTACCAAAGTATGCTTCGAAATTTGTTGAGTTGGCGAAGTACTACGTTCACTACAACAATGACGAGGCTAGTGAATTCTCAAAGTGCATCAAGTTTGAGAATGGTCTTCGTGATGAGATCAAGCAAGGAATCAGGTACCAGAGAATTCGGCGATTTGTCGATTTGGTGGACTGTAGTAGGATCTTCGAAGAGGATAACCTTAAGCTGAAGTCATCTCACTCTCGTGAGTTGGTTGACAAGAAAGGTAAGAAGCCCATGGATAGAGGTAAGCCATATGGTAGAGGAAATCCTAGAGCTGGGGATTGGAAGAGGCCTAGTGGGGGAGATTCTGGTGCTCCTGTTAGGTGCTACAACTGTGGTTAGACTGGGCATAGAAGGAATGAGTGCAAGAGTGGAGAAAAGAAATGCTTCAAGTGTGGTTAGGCGGGTCATATTGCTTCTGATTGTAGGATGAAGATCGTGACTTGCTACAATTGCGGCGAAGAGGGTCACATCAGTCCATACTGCACTAAACCGAAGAAGGATCAGGCTGGTGGAAAGGTCTTTGCTTTGTCTGGGACAGAGACTACTCCAGAAGATCGTCTGATTAAAGGTACGTGTTTTATCCATGACACATCTTTAGTTGCCATTATTGATACTGAAGCGACTCATTCGTTCATTTCATTGGATTGTGCTAAACGATTGGGATTAGAAATATCTGTTATTTATGGAAGTATGATTATTGACACTCCTGTGTTGGGTTCAGTAACTACTTCTTCCGCATGTTTGAACTGTCCTGTTGACATATTTGGTAGAAAGTTTGGAATGGACTTAGTGTGCCTTCCTCTTGAACAACTTGACGTCATTTAAGGGATGAACTGGTTACAATTTAATCGAGTTCATATCAATTGTTTTATGAAGACGATTATCTTTCCTGAAGAGGTTAGTGTTGAGTATTTGACTATGTCGGTCAAACAGATGAATTTTGCTGTCAATGATGGAGCGGTGGTATTTATGTTGTGCTCTTCGATGGAAGTGAAAGGGAACGATAATACCGGTGAACTACGAGTAGTGAATGAGTATCCGGAAGTATTTCTAGAAGATGTTAGTGAGTTGCCACCTGAAAAAGAAGTGGAGTTCGCTATAGAATTGATTCCTGGAACTAGTCCTGTGTCGATGGCACCGTATCGCATGTCGGCATCGGAATTAGTTGAACTGAAGAAACAATTAGAGGAATTGTTGGAAAAGAAGTTTATTCGTCCTAGTGTGTCACCGTGGGGTGCACCGGTACTGTTGGTTAAGAAGAAAGAAGGTTCAATGAGACTATGTGTTGATTATAGACAACTGAACAAGGTGACAATCAAGAACCGATACCCTTTGCCGAGGATTGATGATTTGATGGATCGGCTGGTTGGAGCTTGTGTGTTTAGCAAGATTGATCTGAGGTCTGGATATCACCAAATTCGTGTGAAGGCGGAAGATATTCAGAAAACGGCATTCCGAACGAGGTATGGACACTATGAATATTCTGTTATTCCATTTGGTGTTACTAATGCACCTGGTGTTTTCATGGAGTATATGAATAGGATATTTCACCCGTATCTTGACAAGTTCGTGGTAGTGTTCATTGATGATTTTCTAATTTACTCGAAGAGTGATGAAGAGCATGCAGATCATTTAAGAGTGGTATTGGAGTTATTGAAGGAAAAGAAGTTGTATGCGAAATTGTCTAAATGTGAATTATGGTTGAAGGAAGTAAGTTTTCTTGGCCATGTAATTTCAAAGAATGGTATTGCGGTGGATCCAACGAAGGTAGAAGCGGTATCTCAGTGGGAGACGCCGAGGAATGCTTCAGAGATTCGTAGTTTTCTTGGTCTGGCAGGTTACTATAGAAAGTTCATTGAAGGATTTTCAAAGTTGGTGTTACCAATGACTAAGCCAACGAAGAAAGGACAAGTATTTGTATGGGATTCCGAATGTGAAAAAGGTTTTCAAGAATTGAAGAAAAGATTGACAAGTGCTCCGATCTTAATTTTGCCTAATCCAGTGAAGTCTTTCAATGTGTACTGTGATGCTTCACTGATGGGTTTAGGTGGTGTTTTAATGCAAGATAAGCAGGTAGTGGCCTATGCTTCAAGACAGTTGAAAATTCATGAAAGGAATTATCCGACTCATGATTTGGAATTGGCGGCTGTGGTGTTTGTGTTGAAGCTGTGGAGACATTATCTCTATGGTTCTCGATTTGAGGTATTCAGCGATCATAAGAGTCTGAAGTATCTCTTCAATCAGAAAGAGCTTAATATGAGGTAGAGAAGATGGTTAGAATTTCTGAAAGATTATGATTTCGGTTTGAATTACTATCCTGGTAAAGCAAATGTTGTTGCTGATGCATTAAGTAGGAATTCATTGCATATGTCTATGTTAATGAAGCGAGAATTGGATTTAATTGAGCAATTTCGAGATTTGAGTTTAGTATGCGAAAGTACTTCCAACAGTGTTAAGTTGGGAATGTTGAAGTTAACTAATAGTATCCTTGAGGAAATTAGAAATGGACAGAAATCTGACGTTGGCTTGGTAGATAAGTTGGCATTGATTAACCAAGGTCGAGGAGGTGAATTCTGAGTCGATGAGAATGGCGTTATGAGGTGTGGAGACCGAGTGTGTGTACCCGACGTTGCTAAGATCAGAAAGAGTATTCTGGAAGAAGGACACCGAAGTGGATTGAGTATTCATCCTGGTGCTACCAAGATGTATCATGACTTGAAGAAGTTGTTTTGGTGGCCTGGAATGAAGAAGGAAATTGCTGAGTTTGTTTATGCTTGCTTAATTTGTCAGAAGTCGAAAATTGAGCATCAGAAGCCGTCTGGATTGATGGAACCGTTGTTTTTTCCGGATTGGAAGTGGGATGGAATTTCTATGGACTTTGTATCTGGTTTACCTAGAACGATCAAGAATTGTGATTCTATCTGGGTTATTGTAGACCGGTTGACGAAATCTGCTCACTTTATTCCAATAAGAATGGATTATCCGATGGAGAAGTTGGCTCAGTTGTATGTTGAGAAGATAGTGAGTTTGCATGGTGTTCCGGCTAGTATTGTATCGGATAGAGATCCGAGGTTTACTTCTAAGTTCTGGATAGGATTGCAAGAAGCCTTAGGTACTAAGTTGAGGTTGATTTCTGCTTATCATCCGCAGACAGATGGTCAGACGGAGAGAACGATTCAATCGTTAGAGGACTTGTTGCGAGCTTGTGTATTGGAAAAAGGTGGTTCTTGGGATAGCTATTTGCCTTTGATTGAGTTTACCTACAACAATAGTTATTATTCGAGTATTGGTATGGCTCCGTTTGAAGCATTGTATGGTAGGAGATGTAGAACGCCGTTGTGTTGGTACGAATCTAGAGAAAATGCAGTGGTTGGACCAGAGATTGTGCAACACACTACAGAAAAGATCAAGATGATTCAGGAGAAGATGAGAGCTTCTCAGAGTCGTCAGAAAAGTTACCATGACAAAAGAAGGAAGGATATTGAATTTAAGGAGGGAGATCATGTGTTCATGCGAGTTACTCCGATGACTGGCATTAGGAGAGCCTTGAAGTCGAAGAAGTTAACTTCGCGTTTCATTGGTCCATTTCAGATTACTAAGAAGATTGGGAAGGTTGCTTATCAGATTGCTTTACCGCTTGCACTCGCTAATTTGCATGATGTGTTCCATGTATCCCAGTTGAGGAAATACATTGCGGATCTGTCTCATGAGATTCAGGTAGATGATATACAGGTGCGGGATAATCTGACTGTAGAGACATTACCTATGAGGATTGAGGATCGTAAAGTGAAGCAGTTGCGAGGTAAAGAGATAGCAACAGTGAAAGTGGTTTGGGGAGGGCCAGCCGGTGGAAATGTTACATGGGAGTTAGAAAGCCAGATGAAGGACTCTTACCCGGACCTTTTCGTCTAAGGTATGTTTTCGAGGACGAAAACTCTTTTAGTGGGGGAGAGTTGTAACACCCCATAATTTCAGTTAATTAATTTAATTTGGATTTAATTGGAAAATGATGGAATAAGAGCTATTGGGCTTATGGTGTGATGTTAGTAAAAGAGGGGTGCTATTTGGTTAGGCCTTTTACTAAGTGGTGTTCATTTTATTTTATTTTTTATAAAATAAGAGAAGGAACCATTTGGGGAGAGAAAGGAAGAACACGTGAAAAGGGCAAGAGAAGAGAAAGAGGCAAGAACGTGAAACCGGAAGGAGAGCATTCAAGAGATTCATCAAGGTAAGGGGGGACTCTTTTTTTTTAGTATCTCTTATGTGGTCTTAGGTAATAGGTAGATTGATGTATGGTTTGGTTCAATTAGACATTGGGATTGTTAGGTTAAGGTGTTATAATTTGGATTGAATTGATGATAATTGTGTGAACTATTTGGTTAATAATGAGTTTAAATGATGTTTTGTGGTGTATGATTGAATGTATGATGTTTGTATGTGTGTATACGATGTCTGGAATCGTTTTTGGGTGAAAAGGATGTGAAATCGCAGGGTCTGTCACAGACTTGGGGTTTGCTAAAATCGCAGGTCCGCTGAGCGGATGGGGTATGCTGAGCAGAGGTCCCAACATAGTTCGCTTCTGTCTAACATTGCTAGAGGTCCGCTGAGCAGAGGTCTGAAGGAATTCGCTTCTGCCTTGCGGCGCTGAGCGAACCTTGTTGTGTGTGAATTTTTCCAAACTTTAAAATAACGTATCTTTTGATCCGTGTATCATTTCTTAGTGTCGTTTTAGGCATTGTGCAAGTAATTAAATGTTTTATATGATGAATGATGAATATGGGCAGTAGCCGACTTTATTTCTTTAAAATTCGATTTAATTACTTGATGAGAATTGAACATTGTGTGCATGAGATAGGTGTGACAATGTATTTGATGTGATGAAGAATTGGTTGTGATTATTATTATGATTGTGATGAATGCATGACTATTTGAATGATGTTGAAAACATGTACATACTTATTCGGTGATGTGGTGTTGAGATGAATTGTTCATCATGATTCGGTGAAGTTTTTAAGTATGTTATGTGTGTTTCATTCATTCATATGCATTTGATGTTGGATCCCGGTGATGTTTGGATCGTTGGTGGACATATTTCCCATTGTGCGGAAATTATGTCGGTGGGCCGAATCTCGATGAGGCGTAGATCGGTTAGGTGGATTGATTCCACAGTTTATTGGTACCACATGCATAGTGTCAGTTGTGTCATATGCATTTCGTCATAACATGATTGTATGGATTTCTGTGTTATGTGTTGTAATCTATTATCGTGTGAATTGATGAATAATAGATGTGAATCTGAATATGTATAATTGGGTGAACGGTATATTTTGATGCTTGTTACTTATGAATTGCATAATATTTACTAATTGCGAATGAGACTCTGTCATACCCTAATTTTTGACCCCCTGAGATGTCACATCCTAGGCGTCAAATTCAAAAATGTTTCTTGATCGGTTTGGAAGCCGTGATCAAGATTTCATTCGTTCACTCACTCTTTGCCAAATAATTTCATGTCCATGGAGGTTTTTCAAATAAAATGTGCCATTTCCAATTTATGGATTCAAGAGATTTATTTGGAACTTATTTAGTGACTTTTGGCCTATGGATTCATCATGGTGAAGAAATTCGTTCATATGGATTGCTTGGAAGAAGGTACAAGTTTGAAACAATTCAAGGAAATTTCACCAAAATTGCAAGAAATGTCCTTTTAGCCCATTTGTTGAAAAAATCATTTCAAATGATTAATCAAAGCCATAAATCCAAATGCAATGTGCTATCCGAATTCATGATACAAGAATATGTTTCAAGACTTAAAGTTTCATGCTATTTCAAGGATTTCCCATCATTTTCTATATCAAAGGGAATTGAATTTCTAAATTCAAAGTTCATTCAAGGAAATTCAAACTTCATGTTTAAGTAGCAAATCCATTCAAGATTCTAAAGGAAATTCAAGTGGAGTTTCTTTACATGAACATGAACCAAATTCCAAATGAATTACAAGTGGACTTTATCCAAGATTAAAGATTACATTTCAAAGTTCAAAGATTACAACATTTGAATTCTTTTCACTTTCAAGAACATAAAGTTTATACAAATTCTAAAGTGAAATAAATTTGAATTACAAAAAAATGGAAACAAAAGGGAAGCTTTCAAGAATGCTTGAAATCACCAATTCTTCAATCTTCAAAGTCTTCATTCTTGAAGTCCAAGTTTCTTCACTTCTTTTCCAAAGTCCTCATGTGACATGAAAAAAAAAAGAAACATAAAGGAGGTGAAATTAGCAAAAGTCAAAAGTCAAAGAAAGTCAAAGAAAGTCAAAGAGAGATTTTTATGTCATAAACTTCTACAACTTAGAGATATCATAAAATGACATGAAAATTTTCTCACATGGCTTATGTCATAAAGGAATCTTTGGCTTATGTCATGTGGAATCTTTTTGCTTATGTCACAATGGATATTCCTTTCTTACAAGAATCACAAACTTGACTACCAAGTTACATAATACCTAACATATCCTAATTTTTGCCTATAAATAGAAGGGCTCTCCATAGTATTTGTCACACCAAAGCAACCATATTACTTGCTTTCTCTTTCTCTTCTCTTGTTCATTGTTTTTCAAAGTTCTTTGGCAAGAAGAATCGATTTCTTCAAACCAGAGCTTATCTTTGGGAAGTGAGCATTCTAACATCTCAAGGGAGGTCATTTGAGGTGATCCAAGCACCTGGATCACTTCTGTAGGTGGAGGAACACCATTGTTGCTCTCACTTTGGAGCATCTGCAGTTGGAGGTCCATGGAGTGATTCAGAAGGTTTCAAGGCAAGCCAATCATCCAGACACACTCCTCAGGTCATAGTGAAGCTAACCAGATGGCTGCAGCTCATCTGTAACTCGAGAATCAACACCCTCCATGTTCACTTGAAGCTGAAATCGAGGGAGGTCCATAGAACAATTCAGGAGGTTTGAGGTCATTACAAGCATTCAGTTAGCATCACTGAGCCACAAGGAAGCTTTTGGGATCATTCATACAAGCCCAGTTGCTCTCTATCATCCTCACGATCTCCATTTTTAGAGGTAAGTTTCTGAACTCCCTCTCTTTAATTTAAGTACTCTTTATGAAATAGCTCGATTCTATCTTGTTCAGCATCATCAGAGGATTGAAAACCCTCTATCATCATCCATTTATCTTTCAGCATAGTCATTTAATTTAATTTTGAAATTTTAGGGTTCTTCACGATTTCTGGTAAATTAGTTAGATGTAGTTAATGATAGTTCATGTTAGTTACATATTTAGAATCGTGAGTGAATTTAGAACAAGTTTCATGTTTACATCGTTGCAAATGGTTGAGAAACGAGTAAGTTCAGAAATTCAAAAATGGAGAGCTTGAGGTTGAAGACGAAGATGGTGGTGGCGCGCAAAATTTGAATTCTCAGGGGAGAGTTTATTTTATTTTGAATGGTGTGCGTTTTATTAACGACTGAACAACTTGCCCTAGTGGCCACACATGCGCTCTTAGTCTCCTCATGCCCAAGGTCTGGGGTTCGAATCCCCCTCGCCCCAGACTTTTTGCTTCATTTATTTTTCAATGTTTTGCCACTTGTTTGAAAATATAATAAGTTGGATGTGCATCTTAAACAAACTGCGCGCGTAGCCCAGATGGTGGGTGTTTTGGCCAATGACTTGGAGGGCGTGAGTTCAACCCCTCTAGGTGACAAAACCATTTTTTTTATCACTTTTCACACTAAATTTCTTCACAACTTCACACAATTAATTCACCTATCAAAATAAATCATTTTCACTTCATTTTTCATACACCTATTATTTAATATATCTATTTTGTGAATAGTCAAAAAAATCATAAAAATATTATTTATTTCTTGAATTTTAATTAGGTTTAAAATAGTATGTTTTTAAGTGTTTTCTTAAATACTTTAAATATATATTATCACTTTATTTTAACCTAATCACTTTGTAAATAATTATGATAAAACCCTGATTGTTTAGGTCTTAATTAAGTAAAAATCTTTATTTTTACTTTAATTAAGTTGACTTTTGTCAATTCTCAAAACTGTTTTCAATCTCTGATTAAATCAAATGATTAAGGCTTTCAAACAACAAAACCTTATATCATTTCAAATCATTTCCAACTGTTTTTATCACCAGTACTGCAAAGTATTGGGCCTCTAATAGAGTGTAAGTCCCAAAAACCTTCTCTTCTTAGCTTGTTTTCAAAACTGTATTTTCAAAATCTTCTTTCTGTTTTCAAAACATTCTTCTGGTATTTGAAGGGCATTATTCCCGGTGAAACTCTTCAGATACCTATGTGACCTTTGTCCATCTTCACTTCTTCTGTTTTCAAAAACCATTAACTGTTTATCATAAATATTCAACTGTCATCAACAAAACAACAAAAATTACTGTTGAGGCTCTGTACATACTTCTTCAATGGCCTCCACTCCATCCAGGTTAGGCTTTACAAGCTTTCAATTTACAGTCTTTATTTAAATTACTGTCAAATATAAACTGTGCATATATATATTAGTTTAGAACTACGTTTGAGTATAAACCTTAGGACAGTTAAACTATATATATATTATAGGAATATGACCTAGGATTGAGAATGTCTTCCCGGTGAAGGCTCTTTCCTAATTAGAGATCTGTAGATCAAACCCCCAAGATGAATTATTCCCGGTGAAACATCTTGGTAAAAACCTTAGAATCCAAAAATATAGGACACATCCACCCAAAGAGGAATTATTCCCGGTGAAACCTCTTACCCATTTGCTTAGAGCCAAAATAAGTTCAAAACTACATAGCTTTCTCTTGTGCTATAACAAGGACCCTCGATGACCCTCGATTAGCCTCCTCTTGGGCTTTGTACAAGGACCCACAGGCTTCTTAAAAGCATTTCCAGCTTCCTCTTGAGCTTGTATACAAGGACCCATCAGGTTTCTTATAAACATAGGAACAGGTCTTTAGTCACCTTTTAGCCTACCCTGGTGAGTTTCTTCCAATTTAAACCAGACTTTAAACAAGCTAAGTTTGTCTCAATTTTGCATTGAGTACACTTTTTGGAATGAGAGACATGGACAGTCTCTGTCACCCTTATCTTCATCAATCTTCCTTAGCAGAGTCTAGGATCCATGTTTGATCACCCTCAGCATTGAGTCAGCCTTCATCTTGGGCTTTAAACAAGAAGTCTCCACTAGATAATCTTTCTGCCATTCAAAATGTCAAAATCCCCTGGAAAGGGTTAGCCTTCAACATCTGTCTAAAATGTCAAAACCCCTGGAAAGGGTTAGCCTCCAACATCTGTCTAAAATGTCAAAACCCCTGGAAAGGGTTAGCCTCCAACATCTGTCTAAAATGTCAAAAACCCCTGGAAAGGGTTAGCCTCCAACATCTGTCTAAAATGTCAAAATCCCTTGAAAGGGTTAGCCTCCAACATCTGTCTAAAATAAAATCCCTGGAAAGGGTTAGCTTCCACACATTTCTTCATTTTAATAAAAATCCCCTGGAAAGGGTTAGCCTCCAAAGTCAATTAATAAAAAGTCAAAAAATAAAGATTCATTTCTCTTAGGAGATAATTTCCCCAAAAGAGTCAAAACCCCTGGAAAGGGTCAGCCTCCAAAAACATGATAAAAGTCAGTCTTTTAATAGACAAATTCACCAGCTGAGTCAAAATCCCTGGAAAGGGTTAGCTTCCAAAGAAAAACAGTCTTTTTAATCTCCAGTAGAGTTAAAACCAACAAAAACAGTTAGCCTCAACCTTGGGCTTCATACAAGGCACCAAACAATAAAACTCCCCTGTCAAGAGTCAGCCTCAACCTTGGGCATTGTACAAGGCAGATAATAGAGTCTCCCCAGTGAGTTCTTCATCATTCAGTAGCCACAACCTTGGGCTTTGTACAAGGCAGATAAACCATACTTTCATGTGTCAAAGATTCCTAACACTTAGGATCTTTCCCCATATAGTCATCCATACTCAATTCATTTATTTAAGAGTCCGCCACAACCTTGGGCTTTGTACAAGGCAGAAAATAATGTTTTTCATAGCTAGAGTCAGCCACAACCTTGGGCTTTGTACAAGGCACATAAATAGAGTCTCCCTCAGTAGAGTCAGCCTCAATTCTGGGCTTTGTACAGAACACCAAATAAAATCCATCAAATAAACACTCTCCAAATAGAGTCAGCCTCAATTCTGGGCTTTGTACAGAACACTAAAATACCCTGTAATTAATCCTCAATGGAGTCATCTCCCAGAGTCAATAATATTAATTAATCAATCAAAAAGCCTCAAGCTTGGGCCTCATACAAGCCAGTTAAATTCAAATCTTTTATACAGTAGATAGACATAGCTTATCTCTATAGAGAGATATTTTTACTACTCTACCACATTCAAACAAACAAACATTTCAATTTCAATTTCAATCAAAGTCTCCCATTTAGGACTCTGAAAGACATGCTCTGGCACATCCCCAGACTTGTACACTTTCCCTAATTTGGACGAGCATCTTTCTTTCATTTAAGAGGCATCTGACTGGCATACTTGCACACACACAAGTAAGGTCCCCCTCTTGAATGAAATGAATTCAGTTATTCTGTCACTCTTTCAAAATGTTTGTGGTAGAATAGTACAAATACCTCTCTGTAGAGATGATTTCATGTCTCTTTACTGTAAACAGAGATTTAATTCCAAGCTTCAACCTTGAGCTTCAAGCAAGGCACCAAAAACAAACAATTAATTTCCCTAGTTAGTTCCCCGAACTACATTAAGCTCTGACTTCCACTAGGGATATGTAGGCATGAGGTTCACAAGGAATCTCAGCGAGCTAATAAAATACCAAAAATAGTCAGTCTGTCTATCTGTCTGTCTTTTTTAATCAATTCAATTCTCTCTCCTAACACAAAGGAGAAACTTTCCCAATCATTAGCAGCAAACACAATCACAATGACACAGAGAAGGTTCCTGTAGAGTACTACAGATATGTAGGGTGTTTAAACACTTCCCTATGTATAACCGACCTCCCGGACTCCAGAATTTCTAGTCTAGGTGAAATCCCCACACTTAGCAAACTCCTAGGGTTTAGTTGAGATCTTTTTTCCCCTTTCCTACTCGTAGGACAAATAAGAAAGTTCGTGTGATATCGTAGGAAGAACTGAAATAAAATTCATCCCACCACGGGCGCATTCTCCTTCCAAATTTCGCGTGAAGGGTCTAGCGTGCCGTCCTCCCAAGTGAAACGGGGAGGTAAAAGAAAACGACACCACAGAAAAATGGCGACTCTGCTGGGGATATAAGTGTTCAAAACCTTGGTTTTTCATCCAAACCAATGGTTGACCTGTTGCTGGTCCAGCCCCAATGAGGAATTAGGGATGCCAAATTCCCCCTCAAACAAGAGAGGTCCTGCCTAACCTCTGTGTCATATCATGTGTTTGTTGCATATATATTTGTTTATTTTGTTTATTCTGTATCGGGAAAGGGCTTGATTCCCCCTTGTGGTGAGAAATCCTATACCCGGATTTGAGTGCAACATAAGATAGGATGGAGGATGTCTTCCCGGTGAAGGCCCTCTAATCTTGGTTTCCAAGTCTACTCTTGGGATTTGCCTGGCTGGTTGTGATTAACTGCGCCACTGCATTCCGAGACTGATTTGTACCAGGAGGACCTAGAAACACATTAACCCCACTTAAAGCCTTTTTTAGGACGTAGAGCGGTGATTACGGAAGTAATTGTCACGCAGATACTACACTCAGAGAAAACTCTCTTATAGATACCAATCAACGTATCTTTAAGGTTGAGCAAAAACTCTGAGACCCCTAGAACCCGTTCTACAGGTACAAAAATCCTTAACCTTAGTTTACCATTGGGGCGGGATTTGCGTTTTGACTTCATGACCACTATACCCTTCAACGCCATGTTTGTTTAAAACTCTTGTGTGTGCATTCATGCATTCATGCATCATTCATTAATAAACAACTAAAAACAAAAAGAGTCTTTTTCGAGTCGTTTTTCAAGGAAACTAAATAACGAACGTTTTGAACTTCATAGAAAGAGAGAAACGGAGAAAGGACTTAAGGATCTATACCATGGATTACGGAAGAAAGAGAGCTAGGAAATACACCTTCAAGATTCCCCAGGTCGAGGAACTGGGAAAGCTCGGAAAACTGGTGGTCAACCCCCAGGCTTTCAAGGAGAAGTATGGAAAACTTCTGCCTTTGCTCAATACCAACATGGTGGATGGGATCCTTCCCACCTTGGTACAGTTTTACGATCCAACGTATCACTGCTTCACCTTTCCAGATTATCAGCTCATGCCTACGTTAGAGGAGTACTCTCGTCTGATTGGAATACCCGTGTACGCGCAAGATCCGTACTCCGGTTTGGAAAAGAATCCTGACGACATTATCATTGCTGCAACTACTCCTTTGAACGTAGTCGACATCAGAACTCATATGGTGAGTAGAGGAGGAATTCAAGGATTGCCCTCCAAATTCCTGTTTGATCAAGCTCGGTACTTCGTCAGCATCCAAGATATGAGCGCTTTTGAGGAAGTCTTGGCTTTGCTTATCTACGGATTGTTTTTGTTCCCTAACATTAACGATTTCGTCGACATCAACGCAATTAAGATCTTCTTAATTGGAAATCCAGTTCCAACCTTGCTTGCGGATGCTTATCACTCTGTGCATTCAAGAAACCTGCAGCGAGGAGGATTAATCACATGCTGCGTACCGTTGTTATACGAATGGTTCGTTTCACACCTGCCAAAGTCTAGCACTTTCTGGAATATGAGGGATGGCCTTTACTGGTCACAGAAAATCATGTCTCTCACTCATACAGACATTGATTGGTGTAGTCCTGACAACGACGAAACCAAGATCATCTTCAGTTGCGGAAGTTTCCCCAACGTACCCCTTATTGGAACTAAGGGAGGAATCAGTTACAATCCAGCTTTAGCCCGTCGTCAATACGGCTATCCCATGAAAAATATTCCAAGTAATATTCAATTGGAGGGTCTGTTCTTCAAGAACATCGACGATCATGGCAACATGCTGAAGAAGGAAATTGTCCAAGCCTGGCGTCTTGTTCACAGCAAAGGGAGAAGATTGTTAGGAAAACATCTTTGCATCTCCCTGGATCCTTACCTTCAATGGGTACGCGTCAGAGCATTCAAGCTCAGGATGCCATATCAACATCAAGAACCTATTCCCCTAAGGGAACCAATTTACCTTTTCTCCACCGATGTTGAAAAACTGCAAGCGGCATTAAACAAGGTATGCCAAGAAAGGAATGCTTGGAGGAACAAGTATCGAATTGTCAACACGGAAAATGTTGAGATTCATAACATCCTAAGAAGGAAGGATGAGTTACTTGAAGTACTCGATCGACAAGTGACACAAACGTCACTTTCTCATCATATCCCTCCTGCTTCCTGGATCATCGATCAGCTCACGTCAGAGAACGCTCAGCTCAAGAAACAGAAGAAGATGTTAGAACGTGAAGTCGGCTCTTCATCAAAGTTTTAGAGTCCTTTCTCTCAGTTTCTCTGTATTTCCATTTTCAAAGTGTGTAAAAACGGCGTTTTCGCTTAATTAATAAAGTTTGATGTTTCATAACGTAATTATGGTGTTTCCTTGAAAAATATTAACTTAATTGCATATCATACATCGCTTTAGTCGTACGCACTGACACGAGAATTGTCGCGGATCTAATAGTCACTTTCCTTTCTCCAGAAAGAGAGGAGGAGAAGGAGGTGAACCAAGACTTTCAAGCTGTCTCATCCATACAACACTCGTTCAAGTCGCAAGAAAAGAATGGAAGACTTTGAGCAAGAGAATGAAGAACTCAGAGAAGAGATTAATACTCTCAAAGGTACTGTTGAAAGACTCAATAGTATGGTAGAAGCCCTGGTAGTTGCGCAGAATCGACCAACGCCAGAAGAACCACAAAGGACTGTGGTTTCCGAGATTGTTTCTACTCCTATTCCTCAGTATACCATGCCGCCTGATCGACCTTGGGGCATGCCGTATAACTTTACTCCAGAAGGGTACATACCTCCAGCTTCTGAAGCTCCAAAAGTCACCATGGATATGCGTCCACCGGAGGGTTACAAACCTCTGGAAATTGAAGTTCCAAGAGCAACGGCAATGGGTTTCGCACAACAGAATGCTGAGATTCCAAGATCTGCTGTCATGGCTTCTCCACAGCCCATTATGCATACTTTTCCCCCGCAGGGCGGACAAGTATATCATCACGCTCCAAGTGAGGATGCTGGCGTGTATGAAAGATTGGACGAGTTCCAAGAACAGTTTCTGCAAATGCAGAAGGAACTCAAGACTCTCCGAGGACAAGATCTATTTGGAAAGAATGCTGCAGACCTCTGTCTGGTTCCAAATGTTAAGATTCCTCACAAATTCAAAGTACCAGAATTCGAGAAGTACAAAGGGAATTCATGCCCACAAAGTCATCTTGTGATGTACGCTCGAAGAATGTCAACTCAGACTGATAATCAACAATTGCTCATTCATTATTTTCAAGACAGCCTGACTGGTGCTGCACTCAAATGGTACATGAACTTGGACAGTTCAGAGATTCGTACTTTTCGAGACCTCGGAGAGGCCTTCGTCAAACAGTATAAGTACAATCTGGATATGGCTCCCGACAGAGATCAACTCCGGGCCATGACTCAAAAGGATAGAGAAAGCTTCAAGGAATACGCTCAGAGATGGCGTGAAGTTGCTGCTCAAATTTGTCCACCACTTGAAGAGAAAGAAATGACAAAAATCTATCTCAAAACTTTGAGTCCATTTTACTACGGACGAATGGTTGCAAGTGCACCAAGTGACTTTACCGAGATGGTAAACATGGGTGTGCGTTTAGAAGAAGCAGTTCGAGAAGGACGCTTGAACAAAGAACCAGAATCTTCTGTTGGTCCAAGGAAGTATGGAAGTTCTTTCCAGAAGAAAAAGGATCAAGATGTCAGCAATGTCTTGCACAAAATCAAGAAGAAATTCCAACCTCAAGTTGCAACAATAACTCCGGTTGTTAACTCAGCGCCAGCTTATCAACCTCAGGTCTCGCAACAACAAATTCAACAAAGGTCGCAGCAACCTCAGCAGCAGGTTCGACCTCCAAATTACAACAATCGGGCTCCAAGGTATCCTGCCTTTGACCCCGTACCAATGCCGTATGCAGAATTGTTTCCAACATTACTGGCAAAAGGACTCATTCAGACAAGGAGTCCTCCAAATCCTACAAACAGTTCCTCACCATGGTATAAGGCTGACCAATCTTGTCCCTATCATCAGGGGGCACCAGGTCACAATATTGAGAACTGTTTCTCTTTCAAGATTGACGTCCAACGATTAGTGAAGAGCGGAATGCTATCCTTCAAAGATACTAATCCAAACGTCCAAGCAAATCCTTTGCCGCAGCATAAAGAAGCTTCAGTAAATCTGATAGACCAACACCCCAATGTCATTCAAATCTACGACATTCGTCAGATAGGGGAAAATCTTGTCAAGATGCACGCTAAACAAGCTGGGTACGGTCATGTACCACCTCACAACTACTTCACATGTGAAATTTGTCCAAAGAATAATCAAGGATGTGCCGTAGTTCAAGCTGCATTACAAGAACAAATGGACTTAGGATGGATTCAACATATCCGAGTCAGAACTGAACATGACATCAACATGGTTCAAGGATGTCCAGGAGAATACAAAATCTACAAAGTTGAAGACCTTGAAGGATCGGTAGTCAGGTTCCACAAAACTTTAAATGGACTTGCCTACTTTGGAACAGATTTCCACGCTTACAGTAGATGCGAAATCTGTCGAAGAAATTCACGAGGATGTTTGCGTGTTCGCAACGACATTCAAAAGCTGATGGATGACAATACCATTACTGTTCTTGCCAACAGAGAAGATGATGAAGTCTTTACCGTATCTCCTCAAATTAATCAAGATGAACCTATGCAAGTTAAGTATGATAGCAGGAAGACAGCAGTTGCACCACTAGTCATCTACTTACCAGGTCCTGTACCGTATGAGTCCAGCAAGGCTATACCATACAAGTACAACGCTACATTCATTGAAAATGGTAAGGAAATACCATTACCGTCTGTTGTCAACATTGCTGATGTTAGTCGAGTCACCAGAAGTGGACGAGTCTTCAACAGAACAACAGAAAATGTGGAGAAACCTTCGGAGGAAGTACCACATAGGCAAGACAATCATCCGACCAATGCTGTTCAAGCGAAAGAAAATGATGAGATCTTGAAGTTAATCCAGAGGAGTGAATACAACATTGTAGATCAATTACTACATACTCCGTCTAGGATTTCTGTTCTTTCCCTGCTATTGAGTTCTGAAGCTCATAGGGAAGCTCTACAGAAAGTTTTGGAACAAGCTTTCGTAGAACCAAGTGTTACTATAAGCCAATTCAACAACATCGTTGCCAACATCTCCGCCGGAACTAACCTAAGTTTCTGTGACGAAGATCTTCCTGAAGAAGGAGTGGACCACAATCTTCCACTTCACATCTCAGTTGGCTGCATGGGTGATACACTCACAGGAGTCCTAATAGACAATGGATCCTCTCTCAACGTCATGCCTAAATCAACATTATCAAGATTATCTTTCGAAGATTACCCTCTAAGAAAAAGTCATGTCATCGTCAAAGCATTTGATGGATCAAGAAAGTCAGTTTTCGGAGAAGTAGATCTTCCCATAACTATTGGACCTCAGACGTTCAAAATCACTTTCCAAGTTATGGATATTCCAGCACAATACAGTTGTTTGCTAGGTCGCCCATGGATTCATGAGGCTGGGGCAATTACTTCAACACTTCATCAGAAACTGAAGTTCATAAGAAATGACAAATTGGTAACCGTATGTGGAGAACGAGCTCTGATCGTCAGCAACCTGTCATCATTCTCCGACATAGAACCAAAAGAAGTTGTTGGAACTAAATTCCAAGCACTTTCCTTAGACAAAGGAAAGGAGAAAGCAGCGTCTATCTCTTCATACAAAGATGCAATCCAAGTTGTAAAGGATGGCACTACCAGTGGTTGGGGGCACATTAATATTCCTACCAACAACAAGAACAGAACAGGAATTGGATTCTTTCCGACATCATCAAAAGCTATCCCAGGGATTGAGGTAGTTCTCCCAATTCAAGAAACTTTCTGCAGTGGAGGTTTTCTTCAACCTGTTCAACAAACAGTCAATACCATCGGTACGGAAAACACCGATGAAGAGGAATGGTTATCCTATCTTAACAAAGCAGGATACATCTCCCTATCAGAGTCTGAACCACCTTGCTGTTATCCAACTGAAGGATCTGAAAGTAAGACTCAACCAAGCAGTGATGAAGTTACTGACAGCTTCACCACCAGAAGTCATGGTTCATCAGAAGAAGTTCCTCCTATCCCCGAAGAGACTTGGGATACATTAGGAGAACCAAGCGGAAAATTCGACTACATGGTGAAATACTCCGCTCCTGAAAGTTCAAGAATCTCTCTTGAAGATATTGTTCCAACTGGATGGAACATTGATTATGAGTACCTCTCTCAGCCAAAAGAGATGTATAACCCTTGCTATTCATCATCATCGACTGGTGAAATCATCATTGAGGATTATATCCCCAAGTCACCTTCCGAGGCTACGGATCTAGAGTTCACATATCTAGTCAATGCCATCTTGGGAGAAGAGCAAGACCAAAATACAGAAGAGGACGATCTCGAAAGTGTCTCCGACAACGAGTCTCTCCATTCAGAAGATTGGAAGTTTCCTCAAAAGAAAAACCGACATACTCCACTTGGAAATGGGTATGCTCACACAGCTCAGTCTGCTGAAGTAGAAGAAGATCGTCTGAGTGTTGCAAAGACAGTGGTTGGTAAATCAAGACCTACCACAGGCCAGCTTAAGCCTAAGGTTCCAGATTACTTAGTGCACAATGGGGTTCGCCACTACTGGACAGCTGTTGAAGTTTCAACTGTTGTTCGCACTCCTAAGTAGGAACTTTCACCGTTATTTTGTCCTCTCACCATAGCCCAGGGTGAAGAGATGTTTCATAGGGCTTTGCATTTTACTATTTCTTAGGAAAATGTCCCTCTTTGCTTCGCCCAAAGCAATAGAGTTTTGTTTTATAGGGTCTTTGTTTCAAGAAATGACTGTCCATAAATAAAAATGTCATTCTGTTCCTTCGTTTAGTTTTCCCTTTTCTTTTTTCGGAAATTGGTAATCCTAAAAAACACCCTTAAAAAACATCAAAATATTCCATTAACTGCATACACCGAGTCTTCCCTCGTTGTCTAAATAAAACTTATCACACATATGCAGATTAATCATAAAATACCCCGTTGAAACGTGCGACCGTATGACTTCTCCAAGCTTTGAGTTTCCTGTATTCGAGGCAGAGGAAGAAGAAGACGAAGAAATATCAAAGGAAATTTCACGGCTACTTCAACAAAAGGAAGAGGCCATTCAGCCATACAATGAGCCTCTAGAGATCATTAACCTTGGTTCCAATGGAAACAGAAAAGAGGTTAAGATTGGAGCTTCACTCAGTTCAGAGATCAGAGAGAGTTTGATACAGCTACTCAAAGAATTCTCAGATGTCTTCGCTTGGTCTTATCAAGATATGCCAGGGTTGGATACCAGTATAGTGGAGCATCACTTGCCATTAAAAGCAGAATGCCCTCCGGTCAAGCAAAAATTAAGAAGAACTCATCCGGAGATGGCCATGAAAATCAAAGAGGAAGTTCAAAAGCAGATCAACGCAGGTTTCCTCGTCACTTCAGAATACCCTCAGTGGTTAGCTAACATTGTTCCCGTTCCTAAGAAAGACGGAAAAGTCCGCATGTGCGTCGACTACAGAGATTTGAACAAAGCTAGCCCTAAGGATGATTTTCCTTTACCACATATTGATATGTTGGTAGACAGTACAGCAAAATCCAAAGTTTTCTCGTTCATGGACGGATTTTCAGGATACAACCAAATCAAAATGGCACCTGAAGACATGGAAAAAACAGCTTTCATCACCCCCTGGGGCACGTTCTGCTACCGTGTTATGCCTTTTGGACTAAAGAACGCAGGGGCAACTTATCAAAGAGCCATGACTACGCTTTTCCACGACATGATGCATAAGGAAGTGGAAGTCTATGTGGACGACATGATTGCCAAATCAGAAAATGAAGAAGATCACATACAGAATCTGACAAAGTTATTTCAACGCTTACGGAAGTTTCAGCTTCGCCTGAACCCCAACAAGTGCACCTTTGGTGTCTACTCAGGAAAACTCCTTGGTTTCATTGTCAGCAAACGAGGAATTGAAGTAGATCCAGACAAAGTCAAGGCAATTCAAGAAATGCCTTCGCCCAGAACCGAGAAACAAGTTAGAGGATTTCTTGGACGTCTGAATTACATCTCGAGATTCATATATCTCATGACTGCAACTTGCGCTCCTATTTTCAAACTTCTACGGAAAAATCAAAGTTGCGTCTGGACAGACGATTGTCAGAAAGCGTTCGACAGCATTAAGGAATATCTGCTCGAACCACCCATCTTGTCTCCTCCAGTGGAAGGAAGACCTTTGATAATGTACTTAACCGTCTTAGAAGACTCCATGGGTTGTGTCCTTGGACAGCAAGACGAGACAAAGAGAAAAGAGCATGCCATTTACTACCTGAGCAAGAAATTCACTGACTGTGAATCCCGCTACTCCATGCTCGAGAAGACGTGTTGTGCTTTGGCCTGGGCTGCCAAGCGTCTCCGCCAGTACATGATTCGACATACTACTTGTTTGATCTCTCATATGGATCCAATCAAGTACATCTTTGAGAAGCCTGCTTTAACCGGGAGAATTGCCCGTTGGCAGATGTTGTTATCAGAATACGACATTGAGTATCACGCACAGAAAGCCGTGAAAGGAAGCATTCTAGCTGAGCACCTGGCTCACCACCCACTCAATGGTCATGAATCAACCAGTTTCGACTTTCCGGACGAGGACGTCATGTACCTCAAGATGAAAGATTACGACGAGCCACTACCAGACGAAGGACCTGAGATAGGATCCCAGTGGGGCTTAATCTTTGACGGAGCTGTCAATGCTTATGGACGAGGAATTGGGGCAATCATTGTTACACCTCAGGGTACCCATATTCCATTTACTGCCAGATTAACTTTCAAATGCACAAACAATGAGGCCGAATATGAAGCTTGCATCATGGGTCTCGAAGAAGCCATGGATCTAAGAATCAAACACTTGGATGTATACGGAGATTCTGCTTTGGTCATCAATCAAATCAAAGGAGAATGGGAAACACGCCAACCAGGGCTAATTCCTTACAAAGACTACGCAAGAAGATTGTTACCATTCTTCGACAGGGTAGATTTTCATCACATTCCTCGTGAAGAAAACAATTTGGCTGATGCATTAGCCACACTCTCTTCCATGATTAGGATAAATCATTGGAATGACATTCCTCGGATCGATGTTATGCGCCTGGATAGGCCCGCTCATGTTTTCACAGTAGAAGCAATCATCGACGACAAACCGTGGTATCACGACATCAAGAACTTTCTTCAAAAGCAAGAGTACCCTCTTGGGGCGTCAAAGAAAGATAGAAAGACTTTGAGAAAGTTAGCTTGTAGATTCTTCCTGAATGAAGATGTTCTGTACAAGAGAAACTTCGACATGGTTCTGCTCAGATGCGTTGACAGAAAAGAAGCAGAAATACTCATGAGAGAAATACATGAAGGTTCCTTTGGTACTCACACCAATGGACATACCATGACAAGGAAAATACTGAGAGCAGGATATTATTGGCTGACGATGGAGTCAGATTGCTACCAGTACGCAAAGAGGTGTCACAAATGCCAGATCTACGCCGATAGAATTCATGTGCCACCATCTCTTCTCAACATACTCTCTTCCCCTTGGCCTTTCTCCATGTGGGGAATCGACATGATTGGAATGATCGAACCAAAAGCGTCCAACGGACATCGCTTCATCTTGGTAGCCATAGACTATTTTACCAAATGGGTTGAAGCAGCTTCATATGCAAACGTTACAAGACAAGTTGTCGTCAGGTTTATCAAGAATCACATCATCTGTCGCTACGGCATTCCTAGCAAGATAATCACTGACAATGGGTCAAATTTGAATAACAAAATGATGAAGGAGCTTTGTGAAGAATTCAAGATCGAACATCACAACTCATCTCCTTACAGACCAAAGATGAATGGAGCTGTAGAAGCAGCTAACAAAAACATCAAGAAAATCATTCAGAAGATGGTCATCACTTACAAAGATTGGCATGAAATGCTCCCGTATGCTCTTCATGGTTACCGTACATCAGTACGTACTTCGACTGGAGCAACTCCTTTCTCCCTTGTATATGGCATGGAGGCAGTCCTACCTATAGAGGTTGAGATTCCATCAATGAGAGTTTTGATGGAGGCAAAATTAACAGAAGCCGAGTGGTGTCAAAGCAGATTCGATGAATTGAACTTAATCGAAGAAAAGCGCATGACAGCTTTATGCCACGGACAGCTATATCAACAAAGAATGAAGAAAGCTTTCGACAAAAAGGTTCGACCTCGCACAATCAAAGAAGGCGACCTTGTACTCAAAAAGATTCAATCTTTTCTCACAGATTCGAGAGGGAAATGGACTCCCAATTATGACGGCCCTTACGTGGTCAAGAGAGCTTTCTCAGGAGGAGCCTTAATACTCACGACTATGGATGGAGAAGAATTCACCCGTCCTGTGAACGTCGACGCAGTCAAGAAATACTTCGCCTAAATAATTAAAAGAACAGCTCGCTAAGTTGAAAACTCGCAAAGAGCGGCTTAGGCAAAAAAAAGCGTCTCGGTGAATCGAAAACCCGAAAGGGCGATTCAGGCAAAAGTTAGAGACATAAAAAAAATAAATAATCAATCCCGGTAAACTTAAAACCCGAAAGGGGTAGTTTACGCAAAAGTTAGGGATATATGGCAAGTAACTGTGTTCAGGACAAACTTGATCATTCAAAATCCATAGCGGAGTGTTCATCAGCAGTAGGTCATCTTCTACGAAGCACGAATACAGCGCAACTCTGGAGTGGAAGGGAAAGATAACGGTCGTCACGTTTCATCGTAGCCCTTTTCCCGAAAATTACCAATTTCCAACTTTGTAAATACTCCATGGAATCAAGCATTTGGCTGATTACCATTCCATATATAATAATTTGAGCCTTGTGCTTTTCCTTTGCAATCTAGTCTTATTCAGTTTCTTGAAATGCATTTTAAGTTTAAACAGTCAATTTCTTGAAACAAATGTTTTCATAAAATAAAAATGAATTTACTTGCAAAAATAAAGGTGAAATTTCTTTCTAAGGTTTGCAAACAATAGGAAGAATGCAAATAGTTGCTCCGAGAACGGTTGAGACTCCGGGAACCAAGATTTCCCCATGAGGTCGCTTTGCGAGCATCTCCCGATGACGGATCTTTACTTCAAATCATACTACTCACTTCGGACAGCGGACAACTGATAATCAGATATTCCCAACAGAGTTCGAACTACAAGAAGAGGACATCTTCTGCTCTACAAGAATTTCAAGTCGCAGCATAGGATTTTACATCCGCGGCAATTCTATTCACATTCACTTTACATTTTATAATTGTCATAATATTCATGCATACATTACATCACAACTGCATAGTCAAATTAGGCTTTTAATCATGAGAATGCCCGAGTCATGAGGGCATGAACTCAAGTTTCCCCTGCAAGTCCTGGAGAAACTTTTTCCTTCAAGACAACAATCCATGTGGGGAGATTTCCCCAAGCAAGTCAATAGTTGGTAGTCTCCCTCAAAGAGATAGTTTGTTCACTTTTGGAGATCCTCAGCCGAGATTCTCCCCCAGAGCGACACTCGACAATCTTATTCGGATAAGATAATCTATTTCGCATTCCCCAGAGGGTCGATGAGCAGTTCTCTTCTCCAAATAGGGTGGATTCCTCGACATAATTAACAAATGGACGTTTTTTCCTCCTAAGAAAAAAAAACAGTTTGGTATTTCCCCAGCAAGGTCAAGAGATGCCACTTTTTCGTCAAAGAAAATAAATCAGAATCTCCCAGGAGATCGACACATGATTCCCCAGCGGAGTCAACAAATGATAGTCTTCATCCAGAGGATAGTTCATAATCCCCGGCAGAAGTCAGCAAATGGCAGTCTCTTTCAGCAGAAGACAGTTTGCTCACTTTCTTTCATAACAGGGTCGACAAATGGCAGTCTCTCCCAGTAGAAGACAGTTTGTTTCCCCCAGCAGTCAGCAAATGGCAGTCTCTTTCAGCAGAAGACAGTTTGCTCACTTTCTATCATAACAAAGTCAGCAAATGGCAGTCTCTTTCAAGTCTCACTTTCTCACAGCAGAATCTACAAATGGCAGTCTCTCCCAGTAGAAGACAGTTTGTTCCCCTAAGAGATCGACAAATGGCAGTTTCTTCAAACAGTTTGTCTGTTTCTGGGATTTTTAATTCCCCACAGAGTCGATGAATGGCAGTTTTCCTATTAGGAAAACAGTTTGTTGATTCCCCAGGCATCAGTCGACGAATGGCAGTTTTCACCCCGAAAACAGTTCGCCCGCCTTCAAACAAAGTCGTTAGCCCCTCAAAAGAGCGCGGGCCATATGACAATCTTTCAAAGACGTCAAGTCAAAAGGGAAGATGGTGAAGTTTCTTTACTACCGTCAAATGGCATCTTATCTCCAAGCGCTGATAAGAAATTTGACGAGGAAACAAACCTTTGAAGTTTCTCTACAGCCGTCAAATGGGATCTTACCTCCAAGCGCTGGTAAGAAGTTTGACGAGGAAACAAACCTTTGAAGTTTCTTTACAACCGTCAAATGGCATCTTATCTCCAAGCGCTGATAAGAAGTTTGACGAGGAAACAAACCTTTGAAGTTTCTTTATTTACCATCAAATGGCGTCTCGTCTCCAAGTGCTGATGAGAAGTTTGATGAGGAAACAAACCGTTGGAAATTTTCTCTTTATCTGAGATATTGTCCAAACACAACCGAGACCAGTTTCGAGATATGGACATCCGAAACGAAGAGAGGTTGTTTACCTTTTTCTAAGTATCAACACTTAGTTAAAGAAGATGGATTGCGCATCCAACATTGCCATCCATTCACCAGAATCCACATCAAGTATTTCTGCAGGAGTTTGTCTCCTCATCCCCCGCCAAGCGCGACAACGGGATCAAGTCATGCAAAGACTATGTCAGTTACAACATCTCAGGAGCGCCCAAAATTCGGGCATTCTTTGATATTTAAGTCTCTTTTACGCAGGAGAGATCGAGATCTCAATCTCTCTCCCTCCAGATAAAAGAAACTTAAATAGGGGCATCTGTCATACCCTAATTTTTGACCCCCTGAGATGTCACATCCTAGGCGTCAAATTCAAAAATGTTTCTTGATCGGTTTGGAAGCCGTGATCAAGATTTCATTCGTTCACTCACTCTTTGCCAAATAATTTCATGTCCATGGAGGTTTTTCAAATAAAATGTGCCATTTCCAATTTATGGATTCAAGAGATTTATTTGGAACTTATTTAGTGACTTTTGGCCTATGGATTCATCATGGTGAAGAAATTCGTTCATATGGATTGCTTGGAAGAAGGTACAAGTTTGAAACAATTCAAGGAAATTTCACCAAAATTGCAAGAAATGTCCTTTTAGCCCATTTGTTGAAAAAATCATTTCAAATGATTAATCAAAGCCATAAATCCAAATGCAATGTGCTATCCGAATTCATGATACAAGAATATGTTTCAAGACTTAAAGTTTCATGCTATTTCAAGGATTTCCCATCATTTTCTATATCAAAGGGAATTGAATTTCTAAATTCAAAGTTCATTCAAGGAAATTCAAACTTCATGTTTAAGTAGCAAATCCATTCAAGATTCTAAAGGAAATTCAAGTGGAGTTTCTTTACATGAACATGAACCAAATTCCAAATGAATTACAAGTGGACTTTATCCAAGATTAAAGATTACATTTCAAAGTTCAAAGATTACAACATTTGAATTCTTTTCACTTTCAAGAACATAAAGTTTATACAAATTCTAAAGTGAAATAAATTTGAATTACAAAAAAATGGAAACAAAAGGGAAGCTTTCAAGAATGCTTGAAATCACCAATTCTTCAATCTTCAAAGTCTTCATTCTTGAAGTCCAAGTTTCTTCACTTCTTTTCCAAAGTCCTCATGTGACATGAAAAAAAAAAGAAACATAAAGGAGGTGAAATTAGCAAAAGTCAAAAGTCAAAGAAAGTCAAAGAAAGTCAAAGAGAGATTTTTATGTCATAAACTTCTACAACTTAGAGATATCATAAAATGACATGAAAATTTTCTCACATGGCTTATGTCATAAAGGAATCTTTGGCTTATGTCATGTGGAATCTTTTTGCTTATGTCACAATGGATATTCCTTTCTTACAAGAATCACAAACTTGACTACCAAGTTACATAATACCTAACATATCCTAATTTTTGCCTATAAATAGAAGGGCTCTCCATAGTATTTGTCACACCAAAGCAACCATATTACTTGCTTTCTCTTTCTCTTCTCTTGTTCATTGTTTTTCAAAGTTCTTTGGCAAGAAGAATCGATTTCTTCAAACCAGAGCTTATCTTTGGGAAGTGAGCATTCTAACATCTCAAGGGAGGTCATTTGAGGTGATCCAAGCACCTGGATCACTTCTGTAGGTGGAGGAACACCATTGTTGCTCTCACTTTGGAGCATCTGCAGTTGGAGGTCCATGGAGTGATTCAGAAGGTTTCAAGGCAAGCCAATCATCCAGACACACTCCTCAGGTCATAGTGAAGCTAACCAGATGGCTGCAGCTCATCTGTAACTCGAGAATCAACACCCTCCATGTTCACTTGAAGCTGAAATCGAGGGAGGTCCATAGAACAATTCAGGAGGTTTGAGGTCATTACAAGCATTCAGTTAGCATCACTGAGCCACAAGGAAGCTTTTGGGATCATTCATACAAGCCCAGTTGCTCTCTATCATCCTCACGATCTCCATTTTCAGAGGTAAGTTTCTGAACTCCCTCTCTTTAATTTAAGTACTCTTTATGAAATAGCTCGATTCTATCTTGTTCAGCATCATCAGAGGATTGAAAACCCTCTATCATCATCCATTTATCTTTCAGCATAGTCATTTAATTTAATTTTGAAATTTTAGGGTTCTTCACGATTTCTGGTAAATTAGTTAGATGTAGTTAATGATAGTTCATGTTAGTTACATATTTAGAATCGTGAGTGAATTTAGAACAAGTTTCATGTTTACATCGTTGCAAATGGTTGAGAAACGAGTAAGTTCAGAAATTCAAAAATGGAGAGCTTGAGGTTGAAGACGAAGATGGTGGTGGCGCGCAAAATTTGAATTCTCAGGGGAGAGTTTATTTTATTTTGAATGGTGTGCGTTTTATTAACGACTGAACAACTTGCCCTAGTGGCCACACATGCGCTCTTAGTCTCCTCATGCCCAAGGTCTGGGGTTCGAATCCCCCTCGCCCCAGACTTTTTGCTTCATTTATTTTTCAATGTTTTGCCACTTGTTTGAAAATATAATAAGTTGGATGTGCATCTTAAACAAACTGCGCGCGTAGCCCAGATGGTGGGTGTTTTGGCCAATGACTTGGAGGGCGTGAGTTCAACCCCTCTAGGTGACAAAACCATTTTTTTTATCACTTTTCACACTAAATTTCTTCACAACTTCACACAATTAATTCACCTATCAAAATAAATCATTTTCACTTCATTTTTCATACACCTATTATTTAATATATCTATTTTGTGAATAGTCAAAAAAATCATAAAAATATTATTTATTTCTTGAATTTTAATTAGGTTTAAAATAGTATGTTTTTAAGTGTTTTCTTAAATACTTTAAATATATATTATCACTTTATTTTAACCTAATCACTTTGTAAATAATTATGATAAAACCCTGATTGTTTAGGTCTTAATTAAGTAAAAATCTTTATTTTTACTTTAATTAAGTTGACTTTTATCAATTCTCAAAACTGTTTTCAATCTCTGATTAAATCAAATGATTAAGGCTTTCAAACAACAAAACCTTATATCATTTCAAATCATTTCCAACTGTTTTTATCACCAGTACTGCAAAGTACTGGGCCTCTAATAGAGTGTAAGTCCCAAAAACCTTCTCTTCTTAGCTTGTTTTCAAAACTGTATTTTCAAAATCTTCTTTCTGTTTTCAAAACATTCTTCTGGTATTTGAAGGGCATTATTCCCGGTGAAACTCTTCAGATACCTATGTGACCTTTGTCCATCTTCACTTCTTCTGTTTTCAAAAACCATTAACTGTTTATCATAAATATTCAACTGTCATCAACAAAACAACAAAAATTACTGTTGAGGCTCTGTACATACTTCTTCAATGGCCTCCACTCCATCCAGGTTAGGCTTTACAAGCTTTCAATTTACAGTCTTTATTTAAATTACTGTCAAATATAAACTGTGCATATATATATTAGTTTAGAACTACGTTTGAGTATAAACCTTAGGACAGTTAAACTATATATATATTATAGGAATATGACCTAGGATTGAGAATGTCTTCCCGGTAAGGCTCTTTCCTAATTAGAGATCTGTAGATCAAACCCCCAAGATGAATTATTCCCGGTGAAACATCTTGGTAAAAACCTTAGAATCCAAAAATATAGGACACATCCACCCAAAGAGGAATTATTCCCGGTGAAACCTCTTACCCATTTGCTTAGAGCCAAAATAAGTTCAAAACTACATAGCTTTCTCTTGTGCTATAACAAGGACCCTCGATTAGCCTCCTCTTGGGCTTTGTACAAGGACCCACAGGCTTCTTAAAAGCATTTCCAGCTTCCTCTTGAGCTTGTATACAAGGACCCATCAGGTTTCTTATAAACATAGGAACAGGTCTTTAGTCACCTTTTAGCCTACCCTGGTGAGTTTCTTCCAATTTAAACCAGACTTTAAACAAGCTAAGTTTGTCTCAATTTTGCATTGAGTACACTTTTTGGAATGAGAGACATGGACAGTCTCTGTCACCCTTATCTTCATCAATCTTCCTTAGCAGAGTCTAGGATCCATGTTTGATCACCCTCAGCATTGAGTCAGCCTTCATCTTGGGCTTTAAACAAGAAGTCTCCACTAGATAATCTTTCTGCCATTCAAAATGTCAAAATCCCCTGGAAAGGGTTAGCCTCCAACATCTGTCTAAAATGTCAAAACCCCTGGAAAGGGTTAGCCTCCAACATCTGTCTAAAATGTCAAAACCCCTGGAAAGGGTTAGCCTCCAACATCTGTCTAAAATGTCAAAAACCCCTGGAAAGGGTTAGCCTCCAACATCTGTCTAAAATGTCAAAATCCCTGGAAAGGGTTAGCCTCCAACATCTGTCTAAAATAAAATCCCTGGAAAGGGTTAGCTTCCACACATTTCTTCATTTTAATAAAAATCCCCTGGAAAGGGTTAGCCTCCAAAGTCAATTAATAAAAAGTCAAAAAATAAAGATTCATTTCTCTTAGGAGATAATTTCCCCAAAAGAGTCAAAACCCCTGGAAAGGGTCAGCCTCCAAAAACATGATAAAAGTCAGTCTTTTAATAGACAAATTCACCAGCTGAGTCAAAATCCCTGGAAAGGGTTAGCTTCCAAAGAAAAACAGTCTTTTTAAATCTCCAGTAGAGTTAAAACCAACAAAAACAGTTAGCCTCAACCTTGGGCTTCATACAAGGCACCAAACAATAAAACTCCCCTGTCAAGAGTCAGCCTCAACCTTGGGCATTGTACAAGGCAGATAATAGAGTCTCCCCAGTGAGTTCTTCATCATTCAGTAGCCACAACCTTGGGCTTTGTACAAGGCAGATAAACCATACTTTCATGTGTCAAAGATTCCTAACACTTAGGATCTTTCCCCATATAGTCATCCATACTCAATTCATTTATTTAAGAGTCCGCCACAACCTTGGGCTTTGTACAAGGCAGAAAATAATGTTTTTCATAGCTAGAGTCAGCCACAACCTTGGGCTTTGTACAAGGCACATAAATAGAGTCTCCCTCAGTAGAGTCAGCCTCAATTCTGGGCTTTGTACAGAACACCAAATAAAATCCATCAAATAAACACTCTCCAAATAGAGTCAGCCTCAATTCTGGGCTTTGTACAGAACACTAAAATACCCTGTAATTAATCCTCAATGGAGTCATCTCCCAGAGTCAATAATATTAATTAATCAATCAAAAAGCCTCAAGCTTGGGCCTCATACAAGCCAGTTAAATTCAAATCTTTTATACAGTAGATAGACATAGCTTATCTCTATAGAGAGATATTTTTACTACTCTACCACATTCAAACAAACAAACATTTCAATTTCAATTTCAATCAAAGTCTCCCATTTAGGACTCTGAAAGACATGCTCTGGCACATCCCCAGACTTGTACACTTTCCCTAATTTGGACGAGCATCTTTCTTTCATTTAAGAGGCATCTGACTGGCATACTTGCACACACACAAGTAAGGTCCCCCTCTTGAATGAAATGAATTCAGTTATTCTGTCACTCTTTCAAAATGTTTGTGGTAGAATAGTACAAATACCTCTCTGTAGAGATGGTTTCATGTCTCTTTACTGTAAACAGAGATTTAATTCCAAGCTTCAACCTTGAGCTTCAAGCAAGGCACCAAAAACAAGTAATTTCCCTAGTTAGTTCCCCGAACTACATTAAGCTCTGACTTCCACTAGGGATATGTAGGCATGAGGTTCACAAGGAATCTCAGCGAGCTAATAAAATACCAAAAATAGTCAGTCTGTCTATCTGTCTGTCTTTCTTTAATCAATTAAATTCTCTCTCCTAACACAAAGGAGAAACTTTCCCAATCATTAGCAGCAAACACAATCACAATGACACAGAGAAGGTTCCTGTAGAGTACTACAGATATGTAGGGTGTTTAAACACTTCCCTATGTATAACCGACCCCCCGGACTCCAGAATTTCTAGTCTAGGTGAAATCCCCACACTTAGCAAACTCCTAGGGTTTAGTTGAGATCTTTTTTCCCCTTTCCTACTCGTAGGACAATAAGAAAGTTCGTGTGATATCGTAGGAAGAACTGAAATAAAATTCATCCCACCACGGGCGCATTCTCCTTCCAAATTTCGCGTGAAGGGTTTAGCGTGCCGTCCTCCCAAGTGAAACGGGGAGGTAAAAGAAAACGACACCACAGACTCACCCTTACATGTTGTCATTTTCAGATTGAGGAGTAGCGGCATTAGTGCTTGGTGAGGATGACTCGTAGAGTTTATCCGTTTATGTTGGGTCGTGTCGGTCATGCTCTGATCTGTAACATTGGGGAACGATTTAGAGTTTTTATGAGATTACTCCATTTTATTTGGTGTTGGATTATATTTCCATTTGGTTGTATTTGATGATGTTTCTTATTCCGCTGCGATAAACATGATTATGTTTTGGTGAACCGTTTCCTAATGAAGCATGACTTTGACCTTAGTTGAATTATCTATTTTAAATAATTGTGGCACCCTTGTGTGTATGTTTTTACTCTGATTATTTATTTAAAATCCGCGGGGATTAGAAGGGTGTTACACGCAGCGCTTGTGATCTTTGTCGATTGATATCCTAACCCCAGGCGATCCTTCTTCTCTCGGATTTTTGGTACTTTGCCCCAGCCTTCCACACTCAAGTCTTGTGGGTCTCTCCAGGATGTCACCGCCCTTCGTATCTTCTCTACAGGTAATGTGATAGCAGTTGCAATTTCTAGCGCTTGGAATGCAGTTTCTAATGCCTCTTCTCCAACCTCGATGTATTTGTATGAATCCAGGTTACTGACAAATATATCCTCTTCCCCATTGACGGTTACTGTAGAGTTTCTGTCCACAAATTTTATCTTCTGATGGAGGGTGGAGGTGACTGCCCCAGCTGCGTGAATCCAAGGACGTCCCAATAGGCAAGTGTAAGCTGGTTCAATCTCCATCACTTGGAAATTGATACAGAAGGTGTGAGGACCCACCGTAACAGGGAGGTCTACTTCTCCGAACACTGGACTTTGCGATCCGTCGAAGGATTTAACTACCAGACGGCTTGGTCTAACTATTAGGCCTTCCAAAGCTATTTTATCGAGGGTGGCTTTTGGCATCACATTTAGCGATGAGCCTGTATCAATCAGAACCCTAGATAGATGAGCTTTCCCACATTGTATCGAGATGTGCAAGGCTTTGTTGTGCTCTTTTCCTTGTGGGGGTAGCTCATGATCACTGAACCCTAGACATGCCCCAGCAGTGAGATTGGCCACCATCCCATCGAACTGATTTACAGTGATGTCATTAGTTACATGGGCGGCATTTAGAATCTTCATCAAGGCATCTCGATGCTTCTCGGAGTGTACCAATAGTGAGAGGAGCGATATTTTAAATGGTGTCTGTTGTAACAGATCCACCACCCTATAATCACTCTTCTTGATCAGAGCCATAAATTCCTCGGCATCCTTGTCAGTGGCTCCCTTATCCTTGGGTATGCCTTCTACAGTTGGTGTTACAGCAGTTTGATTATTGGCTTGCGCCAAGTTTTCGTTAGATTGTGTATCTTTGAATATGCAACCGCTACGAGTCATGCCCCCAGGCCCAACAATGTTTGACACGGCGGTATTGGTACCAGAATTGTATTCCCAAGGAACTGCTTTCATTTTGTCCGCAGGGTATGGAGCTCTGATCGGGATGATCCTAGTGTGCCCTTGTGTGGGTATCAGCAATGGTGCCTTAGAACAGGGGATAATTAATGGCTTCCTTGCCCCCTGAGTGGGTATTATCAATGGCTCGTTCCTATCTGGCATGGCCACATATTCCTCTTCAGGATGTTCTTTCAGCTGAATCAGTCCTTGGTCCATGAGCCTCTGTAGAGTGTCCTTAAAAGCTTTGTTATGTTCTAGGATGAACCCCTTTGCGAGTAGATACCTCTTAAGGGCATCTATGGGGGAGCTCCGTTGTTGAACTAACTCTTGCTCAGTAACGACCTTGATTGCACTGACTGTGCCATCATGATGAGGCATGGGATTTGTCTTCACATTAGGTTTATCAAAGGCGATTGCCCCTGACTCTATCAAGTCCTGAACCTTGTGTCTGAAAGCCCAGCATTTTTCCAATGTGTGTCCGGGAGAGTTAGCATGGTATTCGCACCTTTCATTAGGGTTGAATCTGGGCGAAGCCTTTTCGGGAAGGGGAGGTGGCATTGGTTTAAGCTCCACTAATGACTCGCTCATCAAATATTTCAGTATCTCGTTTCTGGAAGTGGGCAACGGATCAAATCTCCTTTGAGGACCTTGGAACCTGTTTTGTTGGGGTGGAAATGACATGGGAGGTCTAGATTCTTGGTGCACTACTGCATTGGTCTCCCCTTCCTTCTTTTTAGTGAAGGTTGAGGTGGGCCTCTTTGAGTGATAAGAATTAGATGATGCTCCTTGTATCTTCCCATTTTTTATTCCGTTTTCGATTCTTTCTCTGATGACCACTAGATCTGAGAATCCTGAGGATACACTTCCGATCATCTTATCGTAGTATGGTCCTTGCAAAGTACTCATGAACATGTCTACCAACTCCTTTTCCAGCAAGGGAGGTTGGACTCGAGAGGCCATCTCTCTCCATCTTTGGGCATACTCCTTGAAGGATTCCTCCTTTTTTTGCGACAGATTTTGCAATTGCATCCGGTTGGGTGCCATATCCAAGTTGTACTTGTATTGTTTCAAGAATGTGTTAGCAAGGTCGTTCCAGCTCCGGATGTTTGCCTTCTCTAATTGCATATACCAGTCGACAGATGCCCCACTTAGACTGTCTTGAAAGAAATGCATCATCAGTTTTTTATCGTGGGCGTAAGCAGCCATTTTTCTGACGTACATGCGTAGATGACTTCTTGGGCATGTAAGTCCTTTATACTTTTCGAAGTTGGGGACCTTGAACTTATGGGGAATAGTCAAGTCTGGTACCAAGCTCATCTCATAAGTGTACACATCAAAGACGTCATATCCTTCTACTGCCTTTAGCCTTTCTTCCAGCGCTTTGATCAGTCCGCTATTCCTAGAATTCTCTTCGAAATCAAGGTGAGTTTACTTATATTGAGGCACCTGATTAGTATCATCCATGTCCCCATATTGTAAATCTATGTAGTCCTCATCCTTAGGCGGATTGTTAGCAGGGATGCGAACAGTGCGAGGTGCCCCTTCCTTCTGAGTGGTGGGAATGAATCCTTCATGGGAAGCTTCTCCCTCTTCATGGGTTCTGATAATTCTCTTAGAGGAGTGGGCATTTGACTTGTGAGGGTCAAAGCCTCGAACAAATCCTAACAACGGGTTGCCATCGTCCGGCATTTCTTCATACTGACCCTGAACTTCCTTAGCTTTTTCTTGTTTGTCTCTGAGGTCTTTCATGAAACTCAGCATCTGAGTCATTCCTCCCTTAATTTCCTCCACAATACCTTTCAGTTGGCTTACTTCTTCGTGAAGGGCGGCTTGATTCTGCTCTAGCTGTTCCATTGCTTTCTTCTTCTGAGACCGGGTTTGATATGGTGGTGCGGTTGCATGGTTGTCTTCTCCAATGGTGTGACTTCACACCGGAAATAAAGATAGTTTTTTTCTTAATATTTTGAAAGTAAATATGGTATGCATGCTATGAATGTTATGCTTATGCTATGTTCATGTCTTATCCACATTATTATATTATATTATATATATATATATATATATATATATATATATTTAAAAATAATCCTTTGGTGAATATTATAGGAACAATGAGTAATGCGGAAATAAACACACTTTATTAATTGAAAAATTAAAAGAAATACCACTTCATTGTTGGTTTACAAATAGAAATAGAAACTGAAAAATTAAAATACTTAAAATAAAAGCAACAAGGAAAAAGAATAAAATCTAAGAACGCCTTTGGATATCCGCTTTGAACTTGTCCACCATATCTCTACAAAGCTCTATGAACTCTTTTACTACTTCGGGAAGGATGATGGGAGAAGATTCCGCTTTCTCCAAACTCTTTGGAATGTCTTGGATCAAGTCATTACACAAGAAGACTAGCTTATCATAATTATCGCGACATTTTTCATAGTCTTCAAGCATCTTAGGAACCATGCTCACATGTTCACTTGCCGTAGAAACAATTGTAAATTGTCTCCTCCAATAATCTCTTTCATCCATTGTTTCCTCATATATTTCTCTTTGCCTTATGAATACTTGTCTAAGTGCGGCCATGGCTAGAAGTGCTCTATGTGCTCATTGGTGCGCTGTAAAAGTGCCTCTTCCGTGGTCAATCTTCTTGTGCGCTCTTCTTGTCCAAATTTGCGAGCTTCTTGAAGATCATACTTGAGGTTCCTTATTTCCTCTTCTTGATCCTTAGTCCTATCAGTTAATTCCAAGACTACGGTTTCTAAATTTTTCTCAGATTCTGCTTTGTCATGGGAACCTTTCTCATAATACCTTCTCCACTTTGAAATTTCCATATTTGCTTGCTCCAACCTTTCATTATGTGCTACTAAATTAAAATTAGCACTTAGAACACCTTATGTTGCACGCTTTCTTTTACCCCTTTGTCGATCGCTCTCTTCCTTCATTGCTTGAAGCTCTTGGTTCTTCTCTTTAAGGTCAAAGCGTAGTTGGCTCCTTTCGTTGGTAAGTTGATGTAAATCAAGCTCTAATTTTTATTTTTCCTTTCGGGACGCCTCTAGGGCAGCCCTGATCCCTTCTATCTCTTCGATGAATAGAGGAACTGGATTAGGAGAATCAGGCTTGTATGCGGGATCCACAACAAAAGGAAGCAAAATTTTTCCAACTCTTTCTTGAACCCATTTAGTGTAAGGTTCTATAGCAATCACATTCTTTGGCCCAAAATCCTTTGCTTAGACATGCTTCCAAGCTTGAATTACCTTCTTCAATGTTCTTGGTTCACCTTTTCCGTTGTCATGCAAAAGTAATTCTTCCACTTGTTGTTTGGAAGGCTCACAATCCATAGAATGGCCTAATTGGCGCAATGCTAACACGGGGTTATAATTAATACAACCTAAAGTTCCCATTAAAGGCACATTGTTGAATTCTCCACATTTGTAAATAATCTTATCGGAATTTAATTTCTTTGCATACCATAAGATAGAATCTGCTTTGAGAGCTCTCAATTTTTGAGACCAATCATATCTAGTCAAATCTTTAATCAAACAACTAGCCTTGTAAAGATGAGAAGTCAACCAAGAGTATAATAAGTGAACGCAACAAAATAGCATCCCTCTTTTCTTTTCACACCGAATATGGATAGCATAGTAAATATTAGCAAGGATGGTGGGAGTTGGGTCCTTATCAAAAATCCTAAAAGATGTGAAAGCATGAATCGCGACAGGATCAATATAATCAACATTTTTAGGTAATAAAACAACACCAAAAATTAGGAGAGCCAAAAAATATCCACAAGTGTCCCATTGTTTCTTTTGAGCATAGCTCAAAGCTTGAGTTTCTAAGTAAGATCTTTTGATCCCATGTACATCTCCATCAGTTTTATAATTAGATTTCAAATCTGTAGCGGATACTCCCAAAGCTTTTGCCAAATTTGAAAAGTCAACTTCTTTACCAACCCCTGTGTAAAATTCCTTTTTAGTCCTTGAAAATCCTAGCATAGCATCCATCTCCTCCAAAGTTGGAGCCAATTGAAAATCTTGGAAAGTAAAACACCTAAGTGGCGGATCATAGAATTGAACCAAAGCGGTGATAGCTTCCTCTTGAACTTTTACCCTTAGCAAATCCAAGATATTTCCATAGCGAATTACAAACCTATCCAAAGCACTTGATGGCAATTTTTCTTTGATTATTTTCAGCTTCTTGATGTCTGGAGTAGAAACAGCAAAGTGGATAATGGGCTTCTTAGTACTCATCCTTCCTGAACATTCACCAATAGAATATATTTTTATTTTTTCTTTTTTTTTCTGTGGATAAGACATGATAAAATGCATATGATGGATGATGCATGCAAACATAAAAAAATATAAAAAAATAATAAACAAATAATAACAACACACATATATATATATAGCACATAATCACATAGGCCCTAGGTTCATAGGTTTGACGTAGCGGCTCTAGGGAGCCTACCCTTCCCATGGGTATGTTCTATAAGGTCTCATGGGGCCGTTCGTAGCCTCCGAGACTTTTTGTCTCTTTGGATTTTAGAACAACTCATTTTATCCATGAGGTTCGAATTTTTGGGGTAGGTTCTCGGAGAGATCAGCTAAATACCCAGTCCTGCCCTTAACAAAGTCAAGCCTTGTTTTGGACATTTCTGAATATTTAACCCACTCCGAGTGGAGTTATCAATGAGACTCGTAGGCGATTCAAGTCCCCCCTGGTCTCAAGGATAACTCCCACACTTAGGTTTTAACACGAATATATAACCCAGCAATGCATATATAATATAACAATTAGGCAATTAAATACAAATATATTAACATAAACGATTGAATATTTTTAGGCAAAAATAAATAAAAACAACCAAAAAAACAAACACAAACCCTAAAAATGGAAAATTAGCTAAACCCTAAAAATTTGCCAAAACCTAAACCCCGCCAAAATCTAAACCCTGCCAAAACCTATAGGAGCATAGTATTCACCATTAAGCGTTGTCCCCAGCAGAGTCGCCAGCTGTAGCAACCTGCCCTAAAAATTAAATTTATTTAGAGTCGCCACCTATTCTACCAGGGCGAATAGGAAACTCCACGAAGTTATAGAGATCGGGGTAAGATACTATATTCAGGTCGAGGGAAGGTATTAGGCACCTTCAACCCTTTCCTAAGGTTTGCGTTATAAAGCTAAGGTTTATGGTTAAACATAAAGAAAAGTGACAGAAAGTTAATAGGGCTAAGACAAATATTTGAACATGATTAGAGTTTTAAGGAGGGGGACTCGCCTTGTTGCCAAGTGCCTACGTATCTCCTTAGGGAGAATCAGAGTCAACGTAGTTCGAGGGAATGGTTGTACGCCTTTAGAATTTGATATGATATGGTTTGAAGGCTTTTTGAATTGCCTTATCGTAGTTATGATAATTCGTAGTTTTTTGAAAAAGTGTTTTAAGATTTGGACGTACAACCATGATTATTAATATGTACTATTAATCGCAATGATCAATAGATTTGATCACCATAATTAATAGATTAATAGCGTATTATTACCAATTCTAATTGATAGGTTCAATTATCACTAATAACAAATAAACATGTTTTATAGAATTAATTATTTAATTTTTATCATTATCCCTCGTAATCAATAGATTCGATTATAAATAATAATGAATTTTTAGAGGAAAATAGGCTAATCATCGCAACCAATAAGATGATTGAAACCCTTTAGCCAAATAAAACTTATTTTTATTTTAATTAATCAAATATTCAAGAAATCGATTATTACCCATCACGATTAATAGATTTAATTGGAACGAATAATGAATTAAGTTTTAACATTTATAATATTTTAATTTAATGAAAATAATTTAAATTTATTATTACATAAATAAATGTAAAAAAGTAATTAAATAAATATTTGAATAATTAAAAATGAAGTAGTAATTTTAGGGTTTAGATTCAGTATGGCAGACTTGGAGGTTTATGGTATAGGGATTAGGCCTGGGTGCGTTAGATCTAAAGGGTTTGAAGATCCAATGGCCAAATCCAATGGCCAGATCTGGACACATTTACAAATTTGTCTTTGCATCTTTTAAAAGTAAAAAATAGAAAATCGCATTTTCATTGCATTTCATACATTTTTAGCGCCTTAAGCGTCTTTTTGAATTATTTTACTGTCTTCAGAAAAATTGGTTCTACAGGTAAACCGGTAAAAAACGATTCAACATTGTACAAAAATTAGAAAGAAAATATTTCGAGTTTTGACCTTTAATTGTCTGCTTTGTGAATCTACATTTCACGTAGATCATGTTTGTGTGCTCGCTTTATTTTTTCGGTGTAGTTCGTAGTCGCTTTTTATCGTCAGTGTCTATTTAACCAGGTATTTTAATATTCGATTTTGATTATTTGTAGTTTTTTTTATTAATCTTTGTTGCATGTAGTTTCTTTTAATATATTCATTTTCTTTTTTCGATTAATTAGGAGTCTATTTTTTATCGTTTTTCGTTATTTTCGGTCCCTTTTTTTATTCAGAAAAACATAAAATTAAAATATTTTCTTCTTGATTTTATTTTATTATTTTAGTTTGTATTATTTTCATCATTTATACTAACTTTTTATTATTATTAGTTGTATTTGTTATTATAGAAGAAATACATGTTTTATGCCCAACTTTGAGGCCATTTGCAATCAAAGTTGCAAAACTCAAATCATTTCTCTACAAATCTTTTTTGTAGCCTATATTGCTTCTAAATATCTCCATAATTTAATCTTTACACCATTAATTGAAGTATTATCCAAGTGGTTAAGTGTTTTTCCATTAAATCATTTCATTTTTACACTAAAGGCACCATTGTCATTTTGGAAAAGTCACTTTAATCACAAAACTTTATGCATTGAGCCCATTCTTTGTTGCTTCTAACTTTGAAACATCAAAAAACCAACAAGCAATCATCTAATAGTATAAGAGTCACCCTACTGTTCATGAATAAAGCTTGCCAAAGTTCATGGAAACCATAACTTTCACTTTTCTTCACAAAAAGCAACCTAACACCATTTGAATTTGGTACACTTTTTTTATTATATTTTTCCTCCACAAATCACAAAATTTCCCTATAAATAGAGGCCCTTGCCTCTTGTTTCAAGGACACACAAAAAATCTCCCAACTCACTTCCTCACTTGAAAGCTCCAAAATTCCATTTTTTTCATAAACTTGTGATTTTTGAGTTCCAAGCAATTTCTATGCAAACTAAGGCAAAACTCTTCATTTCTTCTATTAATTATTTTATTTCAAGTTATTAAATAGGTAGACTCTTATGTTTATTCTTTATTTAATTTTATTTCATTGTTACTCTTGTTTTGTTTATTTAGTACTTAGTCATCACCATTTTTATGAAAAGCTCAATTGATTTTAAATCAAGAGTTGAAAAGTGTTTTTGAACCTCCATCTCCATCTTCTTCTTTTTATTTTTTTGGATCAATTGGACTTTGATGATTCATATTGTTCAATTAGGTATGGATTAAGGCTTGATGAACTTTCATCATTTCAAATCTACTTTAAGGTGATCATGAGATTACTTTGAGTACTTTGAGATGGTGATAAGTCTGTCCTAAGGCCTTAAGAAATGTTTGATTGATGTAATAATCTCATAAGCTTCCTCGACTTAGGTCTTAATCCACTCATGTTTACACTTACCTTATTTTGTACTAACTTTTACTTTTAACGCAATTTATGTTTCCGCAATTTATTTTTCCGCTCTTTATATCATGCTCTTTATTTTATATTCTTTACTTTCCATTGCATTTTATCTTTACATCATTTGTCTTTTGCTCACTTGAGCTCTTATTATTTTTCTATTTCTTTTTGTCTTTTCATTTTCCTTTTGGTTTACTTTATTTATTTATTTATCATTTATGATTTCATTTAGTTTTAATACAATATAAAAAATCCAAAAAATACTTTATTTATTTAATCAAGTCTTAACTTTATTTTATCTTATGTATTAAATAAAAAACAAAAATATGTTTGTTGTTTAAATCATTTAGGTCTTGTTGAAAGTTTGTGTGGTCTAATTTCTTGATAAACTCTTGATGCCATGATACCATAATTAACTTGCTTATTTGAGTTTGATTTTAGTTTCCTTGGGGTTTATACCATGTTTAAGTGAAGATTAATACCATGAAGATGTTTGATTCAAATTGTTTTATACTTAGTAAATGATTAATATTTATACATTTATATTTAATATCTTCAAAAAATCATTAAAAAATATGTTTTCTTTAAATTAATTGGTATAAATTTTTAATACTTGTTAATATAATCTTTTGATAAAATGTTGATATTAGTGTCATACCATTGGAATGTCTTTGTCTTTTGTTGTTCATACCATGAATTAATTAGACTTTATTCTTTTTCAAATGACTAAAGCATGATTAGAATGTGAAACTTTTGTCTTTAAAACCCTGATTTAAATCTTTGATCTTTAGCTTTTCCATGTCAATATAACTTGTTTCTTTGATCATTGTCTTTATTTATGTACATATACTTGTTGATTTTTATCCTTGTACATTTGTACTTTATCCATTGTACATATACATTGTGTATTAACCATATTGCATAAGATATTTATCCATCCATCAATGATACATGAAATGATTTCCAAGGTATTGATTGCTTAAGTTGTTGTTGAAAAATCCAAAGAAAAAGGAATGGTATTGACTAAAATTGTCAAGGTACTCAACCTCTTTTCCAATCTCTTTTATCTTTGTACTTAGTATTGTTAAATATTTGTACTTGTTTTTTTAAAATGGTTTTTTATTGTTAAAACTCAACCAATCCCCCTTTTTAAAACTTTGGCACTAACAGAAGAATTATTCCCGGTGAAACTACTGTTAGAACAAGATTTGTTCTAATCAATATTCTTAGTTTTGATGATAACAAGGATATGAATTTTGTGTGAGATAATGTGGTACTCTAATACATTGCAATTTCCTTTTCAGGAAATATATAAAGAGTATGCCCAAATCAGCGCTCAGAAGCTTTGACTCAGAAGGTTCAGCATGCAACATCAGAACATGGTCTGGCAAGACATCAGAAGATGGTCGAAGCAGAATCAGAACATGGGTCTATGGAAGCATCAGAAGAACTTGAGATCAGAAGCAGAAGCACTGAAGTTCTCATGGTATCACGCTCAGAAGCACTTCAAGGTCAGAAGACAAGAAGATGATTTGCACCAAGCTGTTTGACTCTGATGATATTCAAACGTTGTATACACAAACATCAGATCAGAAGAAAGTACAGGTGGCAGGCTACGCTGACTGACAAAAGGAACGTTGGAAGCTATTAAAGGCAACGTCAGTAGACACAGCGTGAACAAGGCTCGAGGTAGTTGACAAAAGCGTGAAACATTAAATGCAATGCTGTACGGAATACGCAAAGCATTAAATGCTCCCAACGGTCATCTTCTCAAGTGCCTATAAATATGAAGTTCTGATGAGAAGCAAGGTTACCAATTCTAGACGATTTCTGTGAATATTAACTTGCTGAAACGCTGTTCAAATCAAAGCTCTCAAACTTCATCTTCATTAAAGCTCACTACATTGCTGCTGTAATATATTAGTAAGATTAAGCTTAAACGTTAAGAGAAATATCACTGTTGTGATTATAGCTTTTCAGAAGCATTTCTAATACTCTTAGAATTGATTACATTAATTTGTAAGTAACTAGAGTGATCAAGTGTTGATCAGGATACTCTAGGAAGTCTTAGCTTGTGTCTAAGCAGTTGTAATTAGAGTGATCACGTGGTGGTCAGGATACTCTAAGAAAGTCTTAGCTTGTGCCTAAGCATTTGTTCCTAGAGTGATCAGGTTGTGATTAGGATACTCTAGAAGACTTAGTCGTGGGCTAAGTGGAAAACCATTGTAATCTGTTGCGATTAGTGGATTAAATCCTCAGGTGAGGTAAATCACTCCGTGGGGGTGGACTGGAGTAGTTTAGTTAACAACGAACCAGGATAAAAATAACTGTGCAAATTGTTTTTATCGTTCAAATTTTTAGACTACACTTATTCAAACCCCCCCTTTCTAAGTGTTTTTCTATCCTTCAATTGGCAACAGAGCGCCGGTTCTAAGGTGCAAGCACTTAACCGTGTTTAGAAAAGATTCAGGAAGAGAAAAATGCTTCAGTAAAAGATGGCTGGTGAAATTCCAACAGATCCACCTGCATCTACATCTGGCTCTGCTGAGCAATACAATGGTAACAATGGTTATACTAGACCACCAGTATTTGATGGTGAAAACTTTGAATACTGGAAAGATAAACTGGAAAGTTACTTCCTTGGTCTAGATGGTGAATTATGGGATCTTCTGATGGATGGTTACAAACATCCAGTGAAAGCCAGTGGCGTAAGGCTTACAAGGCAAGAAATGGATGATGATCAAAAGAAGCTTTTCAAGAATCATCATAAATGTAGGACTGTTTTGCTGAATGCTATCTCTCATGCTGAGTATGAGAAGATATCTAACAAGGAAACTGCCCATGATATATATGAGTCATTGAAAATGACTCATGAGGGAAATGCTCAAGTCAAGGAGACTAAAGCTCTTGCTCTAATCCAGAAATATGAAGCCTTCAAGATGGAGGATGATGAAGATATTGAGAAGATGTTCTCAAGATTTCAAACTCTAACTGCTGGATTGAGAGTTCTGGATAAAGGCTACACCAAGGCTGATCATGTAAAGAAGATCATCAGGAGCTTACCCAGAAGATGGGGTCCAATGGTGACTGCATTCAAGATTGCCAAGAATCTGAATGAAGTTTCGTTGGAAGAGCTTATCAGTGCCTTGAGAAGCCATGAAATAGAGATGGATGCAAACGAGCCTCAGAAGAAAGGTAAGTCTATTGCATTAAAATCTAATGTTAAAAAATGCACTAACGCTTTTCAGGCTAGAGAAGAAGATCCTGAAGAATCAGAATCTGAAGAAGAAGATGAACTGTCCATGATCTCCAGAAGGGTAAACCAACTCTGGAAGAGCAAGCAAAGGAAGTTCAGAGGCTTCAGAAGCTCAAAGAGATTTGAACGAGGAGAATCTTCTGGTGACAGAAGATCTGACAAGAAAAAGGTTGTCTGCTATGAGTGCAATGAGCCTGGACATTACAAGAACGAGTGTCCAAAACTTCAGAAGGAGAATCCCAAGAAGAAGTTTCATAAGAAGAAAGGTCTTATGGCAACATGGGATGATTCTGAATCTGAATCTGAATCAGACTCTGAAGGAGAGCAGGCCAACTTCGCGCTGATGGCTACAGAAGATGATGGATCAGAATCTAAATCAGAATCAGATTCTGAAGAGGTATTTTCTGAACTATCTAGAGAAGAGTTAGTTTCCAGTTTAACAGAACTTCTGGAACTCAAGGCTCGTCTTAGTATCAAATACAAAAAGCTGAAAAAGCAGTTTGAATTTGAAACTAAGAAGCTGGAATTGGAAAATTCTGAACTGAAGGAAAAAGCTTTAAATCTATCCAAAGATAGTGGATCCCCTTCTGAAACAGAAAAATCCATTCCTAGCATGAATCATATTCTGAAAGAATATGACTCGAGCTTCAGAAAGTTCTTATCTAGAAGTATTGGCAGAAGTCATCTTGCTTCTATGATATATGGTGTTTCTGGAAACAAGAGGTTTGGTTTTGGCTATGAGGGTGATACCTCACATAATTTTGAACCTGTTGATGATCTGAAGATCACATACAATCCATTGTATGATCAGTTCAAATATGGCCATGCTTATGATATTAGGCTCACTTCACATGCACAGAAGTTTAACACTGTTCACACCAAGAAGCATGTGACACATCCTAAGAAATATCATGCTGACAAACCTAAAGAATATCATGCTGTTCCTCCTGTTAAATATTTTGCTAAACCCAAGTTCAATCAGAACTTGGGGAGAACTAACAAGAAAGGACCCAAGAAATTGTGGGTACCTAAGGAAAAGATTATTCCTATTGCAGATATCCTTGGCTGCAAAGAAGGAAAAGCACAACATGTCATGGTACCTGGACTCTGGATGCTCGCGACACATGACAGGGAGAAGGTCTATGTTCCAAGACCTGGTGCTTAAATCTGCTGGAGAAGTGAAGTTTGGAGGAGATCAGAAGGGCAAAATTATTGGCTCAGGAACTATAAAGTCCGGTAACTCTCCTTCTATTTCTAATGTACTTCTTGTAGAAGGATTAACGCATAACTTATTGTCCATAAGTCAATTAAGTGACAATGGTTATGATATAATCTTCAATCAAAAGTCTTGCAAGGCTGTAAGTCAGAAGGATGGCTCAATCCTATTTACAGGCAAGAGAAAGAACAACATTTATAAGACAGATCTTCAGGATCTTAAGAATCAGAAGGTGACTTGTCTTATGTCTGTTTCTGAAGAGCAATGGGTCTGGCACAGAAGATTAGGACATGCTAGTTTGAGAAAGATTTCTCAGATTAACAAACTAAATCTTGTTAGAGGACTCCCTAATCTGAAATTCAAATCAGATGCTCTTTGTGAAGCATGTCAGAAGGGCAAGTTCTCCAGACCTGCATTCAAGTCTAAGAATGTTGTTTCTACCTCAAGGCCGTTAGACCTCTTGCACATTGATCTGTTTGGCCCAGTCAAAACAGCATCTGTCAGAGGGAAGAAATATGGGTTAGTCACCGTTGATGATTATAGCCGCTGGACATGGGTAAAGTTCTTGAAACACAAGGATGAGTCTCATTCAGTGTTCTTTGAATTCTGCACTCAGACCCAAACTGAGAAGGAGTGTAAAATCATAAAGGTCAGAAGTGATCATGGTGGTGAATTTGAGAACAAATTCTTTGAGGAGTTCTTCAAAGAAAATGGTATTGCCCATGATTTCTCTTGTCCTAGAACTCCACAGCAAAATGGAGTTGTAGAGCGAAAGAATAGGACTCTACAAGAAATGGCCAGAACCATGATCAACGAAACCAATATGGCTAAGCACTTCTGGGCAGAAGCAATAAACACTGCATGTTATATTCAGAATAGAATCTCTATAAGACCTATTCTAAATAAGACTCCTTATGAATTGTGGAAGAACAGAAAGCCCAACATTTCATATTTTCATCCTTTTGGATGTGTTTGTTTTATTCTGAATACTAAAGATCATCTTGGTAAGTTTGATTCTAAAGCACAAAAGTGTTTCCTTCTTGGATATTCTGAACGCTCTAAAGGCTACAGAGTATACAATACTGAAACATTGATTGTAGAAGAATCAATCAATATCAGGTTTGATGATAAGCTTGGTCTTGAAAAACCAAAGCAGTTTGAGAATTTTGCAGATTTTGATATTGATATATCAGAAGCAGTAGAACCAAGAAGCAAAGCTGCAGAAGCTGGCAGTCTCAGAAGCAGTGGATCAGAAGATCAAGTTGCTGCATCCTTAGAGAATCTCAGGATTTCTGAAGAGCCAACAGTCAGAAGATCACCTAGACTTGCTTCAGCTCATTCAGAAGATATGATCCTTGGGAAGAAAGATGATCCCATCAGAACAAGGGCATTCCTTAAGAACAATGCAGAATGTCAATTAGGTCTTGTTTCTTTGATCGAGCCAACTTCTGTTGATCAAGCTCTAGAAGATCCAGACTGGATAATTGCCATGCAAGAAGAACTCAATCAGTTTACAAGGAATGATGTATGGGACTTGGTTCCTAGACCAAAAGGATTTAACATCATCGGCACTAAGTGGGTATTCAGAAACAAGCTAAGCGAGAAGGGAGAAGTGGTAAGAAACAAAGCCAGACTGGTTGCTCAAGGTTATAGTCAGCAAGAAGGGATTGACTACATAGAAACCTTTGCACCAGTGGCCAGGTTAGAATCTATTCGTCTATTAATTTCTTTTGCCACTGAACATAACATCACTCTTTATCAGATGGATGTCAAGAGTGCCTTCTTAAATGGTTATATAGATGAAGAAGTTTATGTCCATTAACCTCCTGGTTTTGAAGACTCCAAGTCTCCAAATCATGTTTTTAAATTAAAGAAATCATTATACGGATTGAAGCAAGCTCCTAGAGCTTGGTATGAACGTTTAAGTTCTTTCCTTCTGGAAAATGGTTTCACTAGAGGAAAAGTGGACACTACTCTCTTTTGTAAAACCTTTAAAAAGGATATTTTAATATGTCAAATATATGTTGATGATTGTCGCACGCTCGCGAAAATGAACAGAGTCGCCACCAATATATTTATCCCATAAGGGAAAGGAATATCAGGAAACCTAAGATGAATAAGAACGAGGTCTTTCGACCAGAGATAGGGTACGGGAGTCGGTTACGCAAGGGGAAGGTGCTAGCACCCCTCACGCCCATCGTACTCGATGGTATCCACCTATGTTTATTGCTATCTAAAGGGTGTATAAATCTAAAGCTTAATCACTAAGGAATGCATGCAAATGAAAGAAAATGAAACACGGGGAAAATAAGGTTTATAAATAGTTGTGCTCGCTTAGGCCCCGCGACCTAATGCCTACGTATCCTTTTCAGGAATCAGAGCGCCGTAGTTCGGCTCTTTAGTTTTTGTTTGTTTTTGTGTTTTTTAGTGGACGAAGTTACATTCGCACTCCGCTGCTCGACCTCTGGAGTCTTAAGCTGGGAATGGAGCGGAAATAACGTGTCCGATTAAAGAATGCCTCGGAGGCGAGATGAAGAAGAGATTTTGAACGTTTCGAGTGGAACCCTAAAGCAAGGGAGACTCGAGTTGCTCTTTGGTTTGTGTTTTTTAGAAGTTGGGAACTTACGCCTGAATGGAACCCTAAAGCAAGGGAGATCCAAGCACTCGAACGTTCCCTAAAGCAAGGGACGTTCAAGCTTCCATTCCCTTTTTAAGAATTTTCACTTTTTTATTAGTGTTTTAAGTATTTTCTTTGTATTTTTTAAAGGGGATTTTATTCAAGTATTTGTTAGATGTTTTAAAGTTGAAAAGGAAAAGAAACTAGCCTAAGTGAAAACTAGCCTAATATGAAATGGGATTTCTACCTAATGTTATCATGGTTTCTACCTAAAAGGTTAGGAATAAAAGAAACATGAAGATAAAGATCACAATTAGAAGTCAACAAGTAGGATACGTGAAAATAGTACAAAATGAATTAAAAATACTACTATTTTTTATATTGATTTTTTTATGAAAGAAATTGAATTACAAGTCAAGTAAAAAAGACTAAAAACAAATAGCCTAAAAACTAATATTTTTAGTGATTATTTTATATGTCAAAATTGTGTTAAAAGTCTAAAATAATACTAAAAAAAGAGCATTTTTATTCATTAAAAGAAATGGTAAAAAAACTAATTAGAACATGAATTCAATCAATTAAAGATGTAAGGAAACCGGGGGTGTAAACTGAAATATATGGGTGTGAGGAATAAGGGCGCTGAGCCCACTGAGTCTGGCCCAGCAAGATTTATTGTTGTTCAGAATTCATAAAAAAAGAGACTATAGGCCCTGGGGGTATGAATTAGCAATTGTTGGCCCAATTTTATTGTATTTGATCCATCAATGTTTATTCAGATTTCAATTATTATTTAAAATAAACAAATTACAAGAAAAACGATTAATTAAAAATAGAAAAATAAATGAAAGAGGGAAATTAGGTTACCTGGAGAAATGCCGATCCCAATTCCCTCGTTCAAGGCTCCCGCGGCGGCGTTCTCTTCGTCTCCGATCGGAGGTTCTTTACCATCGCGAATCTTACCCTCGACTCTGTCCTCTTATCTCACTTCTCGTTCGCAATCTCTCTGCACCTTGACTTCTTCGTTTCTCGCCTCTCAAACCTCGGCTTTCAATCTCTTTCACCTTCTCCGATTCACCTCTGGTTCATCTTTTCCGACTTCATCAGAGTAACGGTTACCGGAGCCGCTCACTCCAGCGGTGGATGCGACGGCAATTCGAAAAGGCCAGATAACTGAGAAGCTTGAATCGGTAATGATCTTGACATTTTCTTCCAATTGAACACTGCGTTGAAGCTTATTGAATGCCGTTTGTCGCAGGTTGTAGAAGATGATGGAGAAGATGAGTGTGGAGCAGAGTATGATGAGTCGTGGATTGGAGATTCGTGGATGAAGATGATGATGAATGAAGAGATCGGTTAGAACGAGAGTGATGAAGATTATTGGGAGATTGAAGGTGATAAAGTGGTGGTTTGAGAATGATTGTGATGATGAATGGTGAGAAGTGATGAAGTGAATTGTGGAAAATGGTGGAGAGAGTGAAATGGTGAGGCTGATTCTGTTATATAGGTTGAAGAGGGAGAGAGTTCAGTTAGAGCTTGAATGATTGGAGCCCTTGGATTGAGAGAGTTTGTTATGTGATGAATGGAGGAGATTGAGTCTGATTAAGAGGTTAGTTACAATCTGTTACAAACTGCTTTTTTTTCCTGTTATGTTAGTTATGGACTTGGTTAGGTTGTTATAACGGTTATAGATCGGTTAGAAAGTTCTGTTATGAGGTTGTTATCATTCTGTTGAAAGTTAGTTATAGCAGTTAGGGTGTTATTTGGATAGGTAAAAATTCTGTTATAGCTGTTAGTAAGCTAGGTGTAACGAAATTCTGTTAGGACGGTTGTAGGTTTATGAAAGTTAGTTGGAAAATGGTTATTGGTTAGTTGTGAGGTTGTTAGGATGCTGTAAGTTTCTGTGATGGTGGATTTGTATTGGATTGTCATCTGAATATGATAGCAGGGCTGATATGGTTTAGAACTGATATTTATTATACTTGAAATGAACATGTGCAGGGGTTAGTTTGTGACATGTTATGTGGCTGTTATTTAATTTAGTGATCGAATTTGTTATGTGGTTTTTTGTGATAGGCAGTAAGTTTGCAGGTGGTAGTGAAAGCTAGTTACACTTTGTTTAGAGTTTAGCAAAACTGTGAGAATTGGTTTGGAATGAGAGTTATGAATCTCTGTTTGTAGGAATGGTGGTGTTGTAGTGTATGGTTTGTGTATGACTTAAGACATGGTTGGATGCTGCATATTCTGACTTTGCTTTTGATTTGCAGGTGGTATTTTGTATTGCAGAGCTGCTGTTAACGACGTATCACTGTGTCGGCTTGCAAGTATATAGCATGAATGGAGGTCCGGTAATGGCTGTATGATGCTGAATTGTGTGTATGATGTTTTTATGTAACTGGTTGGTTATGAATGAAAATGTACGGCTGAAGCATGGTTCTGCTTTATGTAGGTATTCAAATGGTGGATTTGATAAGAACCACATAGGGAATGAAGGAAAGTTGAATGGATGGGTCACTATGTGTAAAACCGGTTTTCTGTTCCTTGGAATTTAGACACGGTTGAATTAACAACCACTCCACATGTCAGAACATTGTCAGAGAAGACAGCATAATGATAAAGTTCCGGATCATGACTCTTATTTTCATTTGGCAGCTTTCTATCCTCCGGTCTCATGGAGAAGTAATCGGCGATTGGCTGCGTAGAGAGACCGTGAAGACCTTAGGGCATTCTAATTGACTTTGTATAGTTTTTTTTTGTATGAATTTCTCAGGTAGATTTAGCTTCTACCTTTTCCTTGCAGTTATAATTCAACTTGAGCAAGAAAGTCCGATGACCGACTTTGAGTTTTTCATGACGATTCTTCCAAAGTCCTTTATTAAGCAAACATTAATTGTACCTATGTAATATGTATCACTAGTAATCACAACAAATCCTTAATCCGGTGATGAGATCCAGATTCAAACACATGGCACCATGAATAGTGAGAGAGAACCACTCATAATTGTCTTGCACAATACAATAATAGCTCCGACGTTGAGATGAAGCCCATGGTGATGATATAACCAAACTCATTCACAAGGAAATAAATCTTATTTCTTTGGGCCTAGATGACTTCAGATGAAGAACAATTCTTGTAGCCTGATGAGGAAGAAAGTTTCACGATAGCTGGTGAATTATAAATTTAACTCCACAAACTACGATCCATTTCTTGTGCCTCGTTTAACAGTATGAACCCATCCATGATCCTTAATCATATTTTCAATTTATTGATGAATGCATGATTTTATTGATGACCTAAAATGCAAATGATGCCAAAGTAATAAGCCAATTAAGAAAAATAATTAGATGGGCAAATTTTGGGGTGCAACAATGATATCATCTTTGGAACATCTAATGCTACACTTGGAAAGGAGTTTGCTGAGTCTATGCAGGCTGAATTTGAAATGAGCATGATGGGAGAACTCAAGTATTTCCTTGGGATTCAAATCAACCAAACTTCTGATGGAACATATGTTCATCAAACGAAGTATGTGAAAGAACTTCTGAAGAAGTTTAATCTTTCTGAAAGTAAAGAAGCCAAAACTCCTATGCATCCAACATGTGTCCTAGGTAAGGATGAGGTAAGTAAGAAGGTAGATCAGAAGTTGTACAGAGGTATGATTGGATCTCTTCTATACCTAACTGCTTCTAGACCTGACATTCTCTTTAGTGTTTGTTTGTGTGCTAGATTCCAATCAGATCCGAGAGAATCTCATTTAACTGCGGTTAAGAGAATTCTGAGGTATCTGAAAGGTACTACTAATGTTGGTTTAGTTTACAGAAAATCCAAAGAGTACAACTTAGTAGGATTCTGTGATGCTGACTAAGCTGGAGATAGAATAGAAAGGAAGAGTACTTCTGGAAGTTGTCAATTTCTTGGAAGTCACCTGATCTCATGGTACAGCAAGAAGCAAGCTATTATTGCCCTCTCAACAACAGAAGCAGAATATGTTGCTGCTGCTGGATGTAGCGCACAAATGCTCTGGATGAGAAGTCAGCTAGAAGATTATCAGATATATGAGAGTAACATTCCTATTTTCTGTGATAATACTTCTGCTATATGTTTATCTAAGAATCCTATCTTACATTCAAAAGCTAAACATATTGAGATTAAACATCATTTCATAAGGGACTATGTTCAGAAGGGTGTTATATCTTTAAACTTTGTGGATACAGACCATCAATGGGCTGATATCTTTACAAAACCCCTTGCTGAAGATAGGTTTAAGTTCATTCTGAAGAATATCAGTATGGATTTATGCCCAGAATGAGAAGATGAGAAGATCTTATGTATGAGTATCTTCTGAAATGAAATTGGATTAGTTTTTTATAAGAAGTTCTGATTGTGATCAATTAGAAGTAGTGATTCTGTTATTACTAACGTTTCATTGTCTAAGTTGACTCAGAATCTCTTTAAAAGTAAAACAGCTGTAACTGGCTATCCAGATGGTAAACACGTGTTCACTAATTCTAGACAAGCGTGCGTGCAGTTGAGGGGACGCCTACTTAGGTAACTGTGCTAATCACTTCTTTTGTCATAGTTTCTCTCTCCTCTTGTCACGTAACATTAAATGCCATTCATCATTTCCTTTACTTTTCTTTTTCGTTTTATATTCTTCAAACGTTTCAGTTTTTTCCCTCTTTCATTTCTCTCTCTTTGCGTTCAGTTTTTCATCGTTCACCATCTTTCTCTATCCTTCTGCATTGTTGCATAAATCCTAGTCTTATATCTTCGATCTAGCGTTCATCATGAATCTTTCGTCTAGTTCCCTTCATCAAAACTTTAAACCTGTTGAAGGAACTAAGACTCAAAGGTGGCTGATCTATTTGAATAGAACGGATGGAAGGGTTGTCTGGTTCCAGGTTGAGAAACAAATCTCGGAGATCGCTGACATTGATTTCAAGACGGATCTCTCAAGATTCCAAGAAGTCTCAAGTCAGATCTCTTCTGTGATGCTGTTATCAACATTTATCCAAAGGAAGAAGACTTTCTTGAGATATTGGATGAAGTTAAGCATCATGTTCTTGACTTCTATGTTAAGGGAAAGCCCCGTTTGCGACACTAGCTCTCTTTCTGTGAACTGTCTCTCACTTCCTCCTTGAATTCATGCATCTCTCCTACAGTGGAGGTTCTAGTCTGGACAGGCATGCAGAGAACGCCGCAGGGATTTATGATATGCTAGCTAAGATTATGACTAGGCTAGGGTTGTAGTCCTTGTGTCCTTGTAGTTTTCTTTGCTTATTGCACTTATGTATCAGCATACATCTTTTGTAATTCTGTTGGTTTAATCAATGAAAAGCTTTTTCTGCATAACTCTTGTACTTCTGCTTATTTTATCAATGACTATTTGGTTCTCTTTCCATTTGTCCTGTGGTTACATCTGAATCTTTTATATTCTTTTTGATGTTATGACAAAAAGGGGGAGAAAATATATGATAAATGATTTGATTAAATATTATCAGTTACCGGGTAAAAAGGCCCCACATTACTAACAGAACTTGCAAAGTTCTATGCTTGAAGTTGTGTTGTTGCAGGAATTGAAGATTCAAGATCAACATAAGAAGCAACAAGATGAATCAAGTTCTTGGATTCTTGAAGCAAGTTGAGTGCTATGAAGCTTCAGAATCAGAATCAGAAGCAAGAAGGAAGAATGTGATCTGAAACATTATGTCTATTTGTTCTGAGACATTCTATATGGCTCTGATACATATTATGTGTTCTGAAACATATTCTATGTTCTGACTCATTCATGCTGACTTTTGTCGTTTAGTTTTGTTCTGTAACATTTCAGGATGTAGAGATGCTCTAATGATGCTCTGGTACATTCAACAATGTTCTGATACAATCTAGCATGAAGTGATGAAAGAAGAAATTCAAGCTCTGAAGCTGTCCAAATAGGAAGCAAGAATCAGAAGCTGTGAATGTTCTGAAGATCTAAAGAAATTCAAGTTCTGAAGTTGTCCGATGGAAGCAGAAGTCAGAAGCTGGGAATGTTCTGAAGATCAAAGAAATTCAAGTTCTGAAGTTGTCCGACGGAAGCAGAAGTCAGAAGCTGTGAATGTTCTGAGGATCTAAAGAAATTCAATGTTCTGAAGCTGTCCTATGGAAGCAGAAATCAGAAGTCATGAATGTTCTGAAGATCAAGCACTGTGAACGTCTCTACTGAAATACTCAGGGAAGTCTTTTATTTATAAAATTCTTCTAGTATTAATTTCAGGGGGAAATTATTCATCTCAGGGGGAGATTGTTAATCTCAGGGGGAGACACATTCACATGCTTATGCTATAGCTGTGTAATTATCTTTAGCCGTCTGCTCTTTCTGATCGCAAATTCATATCATTTATATATGTTTTTGTCATCATCAAAAAGGGGGAGATTGTTAGAACAAGATTTGTTCTAATCAATATTCTTAGTTTTGATGATAACAAGGATATGAATTTTGTGTGAGATAATGTGGTACTCTAATACATTGCAATTTCCTTTTCAGGAAATATATAAAGAGTATGCACAAATCAGCGCTCAGAAGCTTTGACTCAGAAGGTTCAGCATGCAACATCAGAACATGGTCTGGCAAGACATCAGAAGATGGTCGAAGTAGAATCAGAACATGGGTCTATGGAAGCATCAGAAGAACTTGAGATCAGAAGCAAAAGCACTGAAGTTCTCATGGTATCACGCTCAGAAGCACTTCAAGGTCAGAAGACAAGAAGATGCTTTGCACCAAGCTGTTTGACTCTGATGATATTCAAACGTTGTATACACAAACATCAGATCAGAAGAAAGTACAGGTGGCAGGCTACGTTGACTGACAAAAGGAACGTTGGAAGCTATTAAAGGCAACGTCAGTAGACACAGCGTGAACAAGGCTCGAGGTAGTTGACAAAAGCGTGAAACATTAAATGAAATGCTGTACGGAATACGCAAAGCATTAAATGCTCCCAACGGTCATCTTCTCAAGTGCCTATAAATATGAAGTTCTGATGAGAAGCAAGGTTACCAATTCTAGACGATTTCTGTGAATATTAACTTGCTGAAACGCTGTTCAAATCAAAGCTCTCAAACTTCATCTTCATCAAAGCTCACTACATTGCTGCTGTAATATATTAGTGAGATTAAGCTTAAACGTTAAGAGAAATATCACTGTTGTGATTATAGCTTTTCAGAAGCATTTGTAATACTCTTAGAATTGATTACATTGATTTGTAAGTAACTAGAGTGATCAAGTGTTGATCAGGATACTCTAGGAAGTCTTAGCTTGTGTCTAAGCAGTTGTAATTAGAGTGATCACGTGGTGGTCAGGATACTCTAAGAAAGTCTTAGCTTGTGCCTAAGCATTTGTTCCTAGAGTGATCAGGTTGTGATCAGGATACTCTAGAAGACTTAGTCGTGGGCTAAGTGGAAAACCATTATAATCTGTTGCGATTAGTGGATTAAATCCTCAGGTGAGGTAAATCACTCCGTGGGGGTGGACTGGAGTAGTTTAGTTAACAACGAACCAGGATAAAAATAACTGTGCAAATTGTTTTTATCGTTCAAATTTTTAGACTACACATTTCAAACCCCTCCTTTCTAAGTGCTTTTCTATCCTTCAACTACTCTTAGTCCATTGACCTTGTATTGTTAAAACTCAACACCCAAAAAGATTTTGGCCACTTTGACCCTTTTTATGTTCCTTTTAAGAGGAACTACAAAAGCTCTGACTTCTCTATTGTTAAAGGGGTATGTAGGCCTAAGATGCGATGTCTTATCGAGCTCACTTTTAAAAACTTCTTTTCCCATCCCCACACTCTTTTTCAACAAATTCACATATGTTTTTTTTCAAAACATGTACACAAAAACAATAACATTTTCAAAGAGGTTCCCATGGAGTACCATGGATATGAGGGGTGCTTAAAACCTTCCCCTTGTATAACAAACCCCCTTACCCAAATCTCAGATAAATTTATTAGTTTTGATTTTAAAAACTTCTGTGGGTTTTATTCGCTCTTTCTCTCATTCCTTTTTGGAAACAATAAAGCGCGGTGGCGACTCTGTTTGAAACAAAATGAGCTAAGTCTTTCCCATGGCTTTAGTCTCACCAAATTCACCGCTACACACGCATACATCTATTTTTGAGTTAGGTGAGACTTCGGTCTATTTGGTTGCCTCAAATCCATTGGTTGGATCGTTGGTCTAATTTAGAGGCCATAGGCGTGTCTCAGATCCATTGGTGGGATTGTTGGTTCAGGTGAGGGACCAGAGACGGTGGAATATAATCAGTAATATACCTTTGATTCCAAAAGTTTGGTACCACATGCATATAGGAGAAGGATTTGGTGCATTATTCAGCATTGCATAAAATTGTGAATGATATTTTGGATGGTTATGTTTTTGTTTGCCTTGAATGTTGATATTGGTGTTTGTTCGTATTATCATTCTGCTGCTAACATCTCACCGTAATTATATGTAAATGTATCTGCACCCCTTTTTCTGTTTGTTTGGCATATTTTATGCTACTATTTATACATGTGAGCATCAGGAGTGATAGGGTCGTGAGTATTGCGAGATGGTGGGACGCCTCATGGCATTTGTTGTTTTATTCTCCTTTTACTTAGTCAAATAAAATGCTCTGAACTGTAACACTGGGTTTTGGGCACTTGTGTTTTGCTTATGTTTGGAATTGTAAAATCCTTATGGATTATTTTGGTGATAATTACTCAGACTACTTTTATGTTTCATTTCATTTCTGATGTGTTTTGCAACAATGTATGGTTAATATTTGAGTTTTGTGATGAAGTAACATCCTATGCATGAGGTCCTTCTATAAATAAAAATTTTTTGGGGTTTAGGGTGTTACACATATCAGAAAGGATACGAAATTTTAAGGAAGAACATCCAGCAATTGATGGATCAGAATATTTTGCAAATCAGCCGCGCTAAAGGTGACGAAGACATTTCAACCTTTGAGTTGCACTTTGAATCACCAAAGTCTATTGAGATCGCCTATTAGAGGGAGAATTCCCAATCAATGATGAACCAGAGATCACTAGTTGTTATTTTTGTACTGACATCTTTCCCTTATGAAAGTACAAAAGTTGTGCTTTGGAAATATGACGTGACTGCCCTTGTTGAGGGAAGGGAAGTAAACGCAAAGGATGAGTCTGTGGAAGATATAAAGGATGATATCACCCACATCACTGGAACTAGTGGAATGAACCACGGTGGTCAGGTATTCACTCCTGAATAGCTATAGAAAACAGGTGACATGTCGCTGAGACTCTCCAAAAGGAAGGAAGCAGTAGGCTCAGACCAGAGGCATGGTCCTTCCTAAAATACTGTACTCCAAGATGAGGCAGAATAATTTTTTATATTTATCAAGAAAATTAATTATAAGGTGGTGGATTAAGTGAATCAAACCCCGTCAAAAATATCCATTTTATCCTTACTATTGAGTTCTAAGGCACACAGAGAGGTGTTGATGAAAATCCTGAATAAAGCCCTTGTCACAAAAGATATAATCGTTGATCAATTTGACGGAGTGGTTGCTAATATCACTGCCAATAGTTGCATGGGGTTTAGTAATGAAGAATTACTAGTGGAAGGGAAATCCCATAACAAGGTTTTTCACATATCCATAAAATGCCTTGATAGCATTCTCTCTTAAGTTCTGCTAGAGACCGATTCGTCTCTAAACGTTATTCCTAAGACCATTCTCATTAAATTAACTATTTAAGGAGTCCTCATGAAATCGAGTGCGCTAGTGGTAAAGGCATTTGATGGGTCTAGGAGAGAGGTATTTAGGGAAGTCAATCTACTTATCCTAATCGGTCCTCATACTTTTGAGACCATCTTTCAAGTAATGGACATCAACCCTACCTATAGTAGTCTGTTGGGAAAACATAGACCTATGCTGCCAATGCCATATGTCACGGCAGGAAGATTGAGATTAAGCTATTGATTAACTTAACTCAGAAATAAGCAAAAGTCTCCACCAAATTTTATTGTTTCCAAAGGAATGGGAAAAGAGAAAATAAAATTCAAAGTAGTTTTAAAACAAAACTAATAAAACAAAGAGAAAAGGGTGCATGGGTTTCTTATGTAAGGAGAAGGTATTAGCACCCCTCACGTTTGTGGTACTCCACATGAACCTTTTTGAAAATCTTAATTTTGAACTGGCACCAACAACGCGTACAACATCATCATCGTAGCACGTACAACAACGGAGAAGCACGCGAACTCAGCAGATCCTCAACCTCCCTTAAGGAAACCGCATCGCAAGTTCCATCACCTTCAAGCAAATAAGATTATGCAATATCGACACAACATCGTTTCAGCAACGATTTGATTCAAATCGCATCCTCAATTAAATTACAACATCAACGAAACACCAACATCAACGTCGCTTCACCGCAACATGAAACTCTCCTTCCTGTTGGTAACCATTTACAATTTTTGTTGTGTATTGATGTTTGTTGGCATTCTCCCACTATATTGTAAATGTTTTGTTATTGTTTTCTTTGCGATTGATTATGCATCCTCTATTTGTTTCGATTTATTTGGTTTGAGCGATGATTGTATTAGGAAAAGTTTGTAATGGTTGATTAGAAGTAGAACAAAATAGAGGGGATTTAGAATTTGAGAGATGAGAGAAGTAGAATTTGAGAAACGATAAGAAATATTGGAATAGAGAAATCGTTAGAGAAAGAGAAACAGGGAGAGAGGGAGAGAGAGAGAGAGAGAGAGAGAGAGAGAGAGAGAGAGAGAGAGAGAGAGAGAGAGAGAACCAAGTGAATTTGAAGAGAGGATAGGGCAGACTAATCTCACTTGAGGCTAGGTTTTTTTCTTTTACATTCTTCTATGGGACAAACATGAAGCCCAATCCAAGTTTTATAATCATCACCCTACTTAATCCATTGAAGCCCCTTTAAACTGAGTTTTGTGTTGGTTGCGGGCCTTGAAGGCCCAATCCAAACTTTTATATAATGCTTATAGTGTCTTACCCCCTATTCTAGTTTGTACACCCTTCCTGGAAACATTTCATCACATATTAGGCCTCACTGTCCAGCCCGATCCAAATTTCCTTACATGCACACTCCTGTAAGCGAGATGCACCCCCATGGGGTTTATCTTATCTTATTGGGCCTGCCAATTGTTTGGGCCAGCGCCCAGACTCTTTATTACACTTCCACGATTTTTCTTGATACAAGTAAAATTATTTTAAAGGTTGAAATAACCAGTTAATCTGATTAACCTCTTAAAATAGTTATCTTTAACTCTTTCATATTTTAAATATATATAGGGGATGTATCAAGTAGGAGTATTATTAAAATAAGAGATATGATATTGGCCCAATCGATTAAATCATTTGAAAAATTAAAAATTGGAACATTGAATGACTCCTCAATGGGTAGTTGAAGGAGTAAATGTTGTAACGGATAGTTGCAACAGAATTCTCAAAAACTACCGTTACTAATCAATTAACCAATCGATTAAAGGATGACTATATAAAGAGGTGAATTTCATCCTTCTTCACTACATTATTTCTCACTTCTTTCTTGCATAAAAACTACTTTTTTCGTTCATAACTCATCATCATCTTCAAAATGGCCCCAAAAAGAACTCATTCTTCCCGACCATTACCATCCTACTTCTTTGAGGATTTCTCAAGCCTAGATCAAGAAACCAACTTCAACCTTTACTACTCTGATAGAGAACTCTTCACCACTCATTACTTAGATGAAGAACTCTTAAAAGATTACTTCTTCATGGAAGCATTCAACTTTGCAAGGTTGAAAAACTTTCTCTTAGAAAAACCAAAAGAAAGGTATCATGATCTTGTCAGAAAATTCTATGTAAACCTCACCTATACAAATGGGATCATCCATTCTAAAGGTAAAAAGCATCCCATTTTCCTCTCTCTTAAGGATTTTGCAAACATTTGCAACCTACCCTACCTAGAGGAAGAATATGGTCAAAATTACGAAGGTGATGAACTTGATCTTGATACTCTTGCTCATTCCTTCCTCACCGATTCTACCTCCTTCGTCCCTTCTCCATTCATCATAGGAGTCATTCAACCAAACATTAGGTTAGTTCACTACACTACAGGTCGGATCTTGTTTCCAAGAAAAGGAAAATATAACATTGTTTCAAGATCATACATACTATTGTCTGGTTCCTTCATAATTAAATTTCCAAAAATTGGGCAGATGCAGTTCTTGTTCATATGCTAGAGAGCAAAAGAAAGAACAACATTTTTCCCTATGTTGAACTCATCACCAAATTCCTCCAACACACCATCTATCCCTTTAGAGAGGAAGAACCTATCTTTGAGCACATAAAGATAGGACAAGTTGCATTAAGCAAAATGGGCTTCACAATTCAACGAGAATGTTTGGCCTAACAACCAAGAGGAAGAGAAAGAAGGAACGCTCCTCCATCTAGCTCCAACACCAAAATCCTTGAAGAGCAAAGAAAAATGAATGAAAAGATTGATTTGCTCGTCGAGAAAATGGCTAGGAAAAACCTCATCTCACCATTAGCCTCTAGCAAAGATGATGAGATGAACTAAAAAGTTTTGATGCTTTCATTTTCTTCTTATTTATTTCTTGCATTTTCTCCTCTACAAAAATAAATAGTGACTATGCTTAAAACAAAGAATAAATTATGCAATCTTGTCTCAAATATTCGTGTTAGGAACTATATTAGATATCTTCCAAATATATTAAGGAAACACACTTTAGGATACCTTGTTTAGGATATCATGACCCACTAATTAAGATAATGTACTATGATCCCTTGTTTTAGCTTAGAACAAATATCTTGATGTCATACTTAAAAGTATGTTTTATGGAATCTTGTTTTGTGTTATGCCATGACATCTTTGTTACAAATCTTTTTTCTATATCCTTGCATATGACAAAACTTTATGCCAAACCTAAAAATGTTTTTTAGGGAAACTTACTTTGGACATCTATTGCAAAATACATGCTTCTTAATATGACATTATTCAAATCTTTGTTATACATGGCTTTCTACTCGTCTTTTCATTTCATTAATTGTTCTTTATCATTTTTTTGCATGCAAAGTAATATGATAGTCTATCACATGATCTATATTAATTATGCCATAATACCCATGCTATGTATAAAACTGTCCCATACCATGACATGCCCAAATATATATCTCAGGGAACCTTGTTTGTGCATACTTTATATAAAATATGATATTTTTCTCAAGTATGACATATTCTATACCATGATTTGTGCTAAAAAGCTTCATAGGTCTTCCTGCCTATATGCATGTCATGTTTGTAACACAAGATTTTTGTTAAAATTAATATTTTTAAGGTATTGTATGCCATGTCTAAAAACAATACTTTAGAAAAACTTGCTTCACATATAATAATTATGTTGTGATACTCTTTGTGACATATACATGCTTCTTGATATTATTACTCATTATACCATGATATTTTCTATGATACATTTTCAAAAAAAAATTCTATGCATTATGACATGTTATTGCTACATTAGCTTTGAAAAATAATTGAATTTGATAAAATAAAACCCTTTTTAGGAAACTTTACCTTAAACATCTTTTGTTTCTCGTCAAGAATGATTTCTTTTGTACATGCCTCCTTATGTGACATGATCTTTACCATGCATAAATGTATCTCATCCTACTTCTCTTGCATAGTTCAAAAATTATGATATTATTGTTTTTAAGCATGTCATATGATCTATCCTTTTTGTGATGTTTGATAAAACGCTTTATGACATGATTTGCCGTGATATTTTGTGCTATAAATTGATAGAACATAAGTACATATTTGCATCTTTTTACCCGCCTTTTTGATTTCGACAAAGGGGGAGAAGTAAACTCTCAGGGGGAGAGTATACACTCTATCTAACTCAGAGAGAATGTTATCACTCCAAAATATATTACTTTGTTTCTTTTACCACCTCCCCTGAGATATGTGTTGTCATCATCAAAAGGGGGGAGAATGTGGAACCTTATTTTGCATGTAATATGTTTTTTTTTATGATGGCAACGGTAAAGAATTGTAAAATATTGGAAAAGAAAGATAACATTAACCATGATGGCAACCGTGAAGAACAGAACATATATTCAACATGATAACAACTATAAAAGATCATAACAGGTGCAACAATTGTGAAAGTCAACCAATACACTTAAGCAGTTAAAAATGCAAACCATGTGTTTAATAAAAGGATTTACAAAGGTTCAGACATCAACACAGTTTCACACAAAGGAAAACAAAAATATTACATTTAAAGCCTCAGAAGAAATCTCAAAGCAAGTGCCAACATAAAAGAATCTTATCAGAAAAGGCTTATTGGAGTCAATCTCCAAATTTAGTAAGTGAGTGAAACTTTTGTAAACGCAAAAGTCTTTGTTTATAGAAGTAGATGGCTATAAACACACACACACATACATACACACACACACATACACTTAAAACATTTTTATAAAATGTTTTGAAAAGAATAAAACTTGAGAAGCATATATAGAAGTTGCATAGAAAATGTTGGGAGTATTCAAAAAGCCTGAATATATTTTTTGACTGGATCTAATTGATTATGTGTGTCAATCGATTAAATTGGCACATTTTTTAGAAGAATAAAAGGCAATTTAAATGCACTCTATCGATTAGTAATGGACAGATATCACTTATTACCTATTTCAGAACTCATACTTGTTACATTTAAAATAGTTAATCGATTGATCTAATTTATTAGTAATTGGTATTTTTTATTTATTGACGTTTCCTCTTTTAGAGGATTTAAAGTCTATACATAAAGGTCTCATTCCTCGTTTCATAACATCCAGAACTCGATTTGTTTATTGACACACACACTCTCTCTCTCTCTCTCTCTAAGTTTTCATTTTTCACTTTCTCTCATTAATTCTTATAGCCAAATGCTTTTGTAAGGAAAAATATTTTGTGAGTGAGGTGTCTTTGTAATTATGGATGGGTAGCATGACATATATTCTCCAAGAATATTGTTTATGCATCTTGGATGAACACAATACATTTAGGGATAAAAATATGTGGTTTGAAGCTAAACCCGTTAAATGTTTGGTTGGGGATTGTATGATCAGTTCCTGATATTTATTTAGATTGAAGATCCTTAATATTGTTGAACTTCCATTAAGGCTATTAGAAAGCCTTGTTCATTTGAAGGATTAAGTTTCTTAATATTGATGAACTTACCATTAGGTTCATGGTTAGCCTGTTTAAAGCCATAGGTTAGAAGATCAGCCTATTAAAATCTCAAGAGCTTATTGGTTATCCTGTTAAACTAAATTGAACTCGGATATTTTATGGAGAGAATAATTACCGCTTCAATCTACTGTTGGGAAGGAAGCTTGGACACTTTAGTCTCAGAATTTCAATGGAGAAGACGCAAACGATCATATCTTTTGTCTTGTATTATCATGGTTGTAGGACAACCACCATATCCTTGTATAATGGGGTTCGTGAGCTTCACTCACTAAAAACTATCAAGTATATAATGGAAACTCTCAAGATCATTTCTTGGGAAGAGGAGTGGGTTCTTTTGATTTGACCCAACCTCTATAACTCTCAGTGTTTTTCTTCTTCCCTTAAACTCTTTAAATTCCGCCTTTTATTTCAATATTTATTTTCCACTACTTAGATATAGAAAAATATTTTTCAAACTCTAATCTTAATCTTGAAAAGATTTCGAAGTTTTCAAAACCATATTTTTCCAAACCACAATCATGACACGTCGTTTTCAAACTCTAATCTTAATTCATCCTGCTTTTGTGTGTGAAGTCTCAAGTCCAACAGTCATGACACGTCGTTATCAAAGTCTGAGGTCAATTTGTCATGTTCTGGTCACGTGATAACTCAGCAAAAAGCTGCAGAAACCTGGACGTTTGCAACCTATAATTCCTTTTGTAGCAAAGGAAGTTCAAATGAGCTTGTAACGACATTATCCATTTGAGGATGCTTTGCAACTGATTTGTTAATGCCTCTCTACATCGTATCTCTTGTGCTTAAAGAACTTTCCAACTGCTCTTTCATGGAACTCTATAAAAGGAGCTGAAGATTTGGAGAAACACATAACATTGCGCCTTGAAAAGAAAAAGAGAAGTTACTCTGTCAAAATAAAGAGCACAAGCTCACTTAGAACTTATTACTCATTGTACATTCTTAGAAGTTCTTAAGTCTTAGAGTTTTCTGTGTTATGATCTGTTTACACCTCTAATTCTATATCAAGTGTAATTATTACTCTATCACTACTATTTATCTGTTAGATAGATTATTGAAAGTCTCTTGCATGCGTGCTTGAGTAGTAAAGCCTCTTGTTTGTGTGTTTGAGCATTTATGAAGTCTTTTTCTTGTGTACTTGAGTATTTGTGAAGTCTCTTACTTGTGTGCTTGAACATTTGTAAATGTCTCTTGCTTATGTGCTTTAGCAATCAGAAGTCTCTTACTTGTGTGATTGAGAATTAAAGTCCCTTATTTGTGTGTTTGGACATTGGAAGTCTCTTGCTTATGTGCTTGAGCAACTTGTAATCAGATTCAGCTATAGTGAAAATCTCTTGGAAGTGCAAGGGGACTAGACTACTCATGATTTGAAGGAGAAGCCAGGATAAATTGTTTGTGTGTTGTCTTACTCAATTCTTCACTTATGTTCAATATTATTCCGCTGCTATCAGTCATACTCTGAATTAAATTCTGAACCAGAATCTGATAAAAGATCTTAAGAAGAAAAAGTAAACATAATTCAACCCCCTACTTGTGTTTTTCTCACCTTCATAATAGATTTTGTTATAAGAAGAGTATATTAGATGGAGAGAAGTCAAACTATAAGAGAAGTTATTAAGAAACATCTTGAGAATAAAAATTTAGATAGAAGCATGGTATTAAATAGAATGTTATGACAAAAGTTAATCTATGCAGTAGATTTCACTTAACGGAATGAAACTTGAATGTTGTTGTTGTAAGAATAAGATTTTGTTATGCATCTGGCCTTATGTTTTGATAATAACATTACATGATATCTTAGAGAAAAATTTAGTACTCTAACAATTTTTGTCTAGTGTGTAGCTTTTGCTAACAGGTTCTGACTCTAAAAAAGGCGTGTGACGTCATCAGGTTTTGAACTCAACATACTCTAACTCTAGAAGAATCCAACGGTGTCTACAAAGACTCGGTTAAATTATAGAATGTTTCTATAACAATGATTCTGATGAATGTTAGTGATAGAGCTTCTGATCGTGACTCTCATGGAAGAGCTTCTAGAGATTCCTTTAGCTCTGAGATTCAGTTATCCAAGTTCTGAAGATTCTAAAGACAAGGTTCTGGAAGAACAAGTTCTGAATATTCTGAAGACAAGAGATTCTGAATACCAAGTGTTGAAGACTCTGAAGACAAGGTTTTGGATGAACAAGTTCTGAAGACTCTGAAGACTTAGGTTTTGAAGATTCAAGTTTTGGTCCTTATAAGCATGTTTCATCATCTACTTGTAGCGGTGAAATTGGTGAGACTAAAGTCATGGGAAAGACTTAGCTCATTTTTTTAAAACAGAGTCGCCAACGCGCTTTATTGTTTTCAAAAGGAATGGGAGAAAGAGCGAATAAAACCCACAGAAGTTTTTAAAATCAAAACTAATAAACTTATCAGAGATTTGGGTAAGGGGGTTTGTTATACAAGGGGAAGGTTTTAAGCACCCCTCATATCCATGGTACTCCATGGGAACCTCTTTGAAAATGTTATTGTTTTTGTGTACATGTATTTTGAAAATCATATGTGAACTTGTTTAAAAAGAGTGTGGGGATGGGAAAAGAAGTTTTTGAAAGTGAGCTCGATAAGACATTGTATCTTAGGCCTACATACCCCTTTTAATAAAAGGGAAGTCAAAGCTTTTGTAGTTCCTCTTAAAAAGGAAAAAGGGCCAAAGTGGCCAAAATCTTTTTGGGTGTGAGCTTTAAAATACTCACAAGTTTTTTAAAAGAGGGTTAAGCTTTAAAATACTTAACAAATTTTAAAAGGGTTAAGCTTTAACAATACTTAACAATTTTATAATAAAAGGGACCAAGCTTTAACAATACAGGGTCAATGGGTTAGGAGAAGTTTTACTGGGAATAATTCTTCTCTTAACACCAAGGTTTTAAAACAAAGAGACCTATCTTTAAAAATACAAAGGTCAATGGACTAAGATTAGTTTCACCGAGAATAATTCTCCTCTTAGTACCAAGGTTTAAAAAAACAAAAGGGTTTCGTTGAGCTTTAACAATACAAAACCATAAGACAAGTGAAAAGCTTTAACAATACTTTAACACAAAAATAAAAGAGATTGGAAAAGAATTTGAGTACCTTGACAATTTTAGTCAATACCATTCCCATTCCTTTATATTTTCAACAAACAACTTAAGCAAACAATCAATGGATACCTCAAGTGTGTGTGTGTGTGTGTGTGTGTGTGTGTGTGTGTGTGTGTGTGATAACATGTGTCACAAAAGGACAAACAAGTAAGTATGATAATCATCAATTATAATGAACAAGGGTATTTGTACCTTTGGATGGATTCATATATGAATGAATGATGGATGATGAATGTTTAACTTATGCACAATGGTTAGATAAACAAAGTATGATAATAACAAGTACAAAACACATGGATAGAAAATCAACAAGTATATGTACAAAAGATAAAGGTTAAGATAAACATATAAGTACAAAAGCATGGATTAAAATCAACAAGCATGTACAAGATAACAAGTTCATAGATAACAAAGATCAACATGTTTTTGGATTTAGGGTTTTAAACCTAAGATTTTAAAATTAGGGTTTTGAAGTAAACACCTAAACCTAATTAATTTTAATGATTAAATACAAAATACTAAAAGAGGATTGGTCTAAGAGTACATGGGAAAGTCAATGACATCTTATACTATCCCTAAACAAATATTTACAAGGACATGCAAGGTTCATTTAAAGAAATAATCAAGGATAAAATGATCTTTAGTTGATTTTTTAACATAAAAGGACATCTTTTTTTATTAATTTTTAAGTGGTAAAATATTAAATATTCTTGGTATTTTTCAACATGGCATGAAAATAGATAAAATAATTAAACCACACAAAAAAGAACAAGTTAAAAATATTAATTTTACTATTTTTTATGGATGTTTGAAGTTTATAAAGAAACTAAAAAAACAAGTGATAAAAAATAATGGAAATGTGGCCACCAAGGTTTGAACCCACGCCCTGCATCTCAATAACCAAAACCCTCACCATCAGGCCAACGTGCGCATGGTGACAAGAGAATAGATTCAATTCAAAATAACACACATTCAAAGAGTGAAGAATGTAAAAAAAATATAGCAAAAGGTCTGGGCGAGGGGGATTCGAACCCCAGACCTGAGGCATGAGAGGACTAAGAGTGCGCTGGTGGTAACCAAGTGAGCTAACGATGTATTCATTTCAAAACACGCTTCCATCTTATTATATTATAAACTAAGTCCTAAATGGAATTTTTTGAAAACTTCATCTTCTTCCCTCAGCCACGATGAACAACAACAACAACATATCAATGGCGCCAAATTAAAAATTCTCACAAACTCAATCAATTTTAACAAATCAAGACTCTAAAATAATCAGCATGGAAACACGAATTCAACCATATAACTAACTAACTTTAACAATCAAAGATGAACATGAATTTCTGGAAAACACTCAAGAACCCTAAAAATTCAATTCCAAATTAAATGATCATACAAGCAGGCCCTAAAAGCTTAGGGCTTTTGTTCCCTACATGATTCTAACAAGAATGCTATCAAGAAACACAACAAACAATGTTTAAATGAGTATGCTCGAATTTGAGTCAAATACCTCTGAAAGTGAATATCAAACTCTTGCTTAGAGGTGTTTCAGAGATGCTACACCAATTTGGAATCCTTCAGTGATGTCCAAGGAAGCTTTCTAGGCGCTTAGAACCCTTTGAGAACCCCTGCAAGTTCAAAATCGATTCCACCTACAAAGAGAAAAAGTAATGGCTGGAACCTTTGATTCCAGGTGTTATAGAACTAAAACAGGTGTTTCGATAGCTTCTATATGTGATATAGAAGGTATCTAACACAAAAAAACTGAAAACGCATGAGCCAATTTAAAAATAGCAGCTTTGGTTCAAAGTGACTCTTTAATGGAGGTTTGAAGAGTGGTTTTTGGTTTGAGGCTTTTAGTGAGTGTTTGTAGGTTATGGATAGCTTCTATATGGTAAATAGAAGCTGTTGGAAAGGCTAACTTGGTAGATTTGTGTTTGGTTTGGATTTTGGTAAGTTAAGACCTTGGTGAAGCTTTAATGGTGGTGGAAATGATGATTTTTGGTTAGGGAGATTTTGAGAGGTTGTGGAAGTTATGGACAGCTTCTAAATGATATTTAGAAGCTGTCTAGAACTTTGGTTGACACCCAGAACTAGTGGAACTCAAAATCACTTAGAAAATGCAAGAGGTAAGAAAAAAGAGAATTTCAAGTGATAGGTGACTTGGAGAATTCTGGTGTGTTTGATGCAAGAGGCAAGGGCCTCTATTTATAGGCACAATTTAGGATTTGTGGAGGGAAAAATCTCAGAGTTTTAAGTTCACATGTGATACTTGTACCTCTTTACTTGTTTGGGAAGAAATGAGAAAAATGGATTTCCAATGGAAGGTACAAAGCTCAAGCATGCTTGTGAGACTTTATTCTGCATATTAGGAGCTTGCTTATTGTGTTTACAATGCTTTTGGTGCAGAGGAGACATGGGAGAGGCTCAAGGAGAGTGGACTATGCAAAAGCAATGCTTTTCTAGAATGGAAGTGTGACCTTTATGCCATTAATGGAATGATCACTTGGATAACATTTTAAACACTTGGATCATAGCTCAAAAGCAAGTGTAATCTACTGATTATGGTGCTTGGAATAAGTTAAAGAGGCTGCAAGCAAGGAATCTTTCAAATTTGAACAAGTTTGGTTCATAATTTCTTCATGTTCATACTTGAATTCAAGTGTTCATGGAGCCTTCTTCACAAAATCATATCTCTTAGCTCAAGCCATGGATTTTCATGCTATTGGTCTCTTTGGAAATACCTTGCTACATAATTCAAGTCCCTTGTTAAAAGTTTCCTCAAACTCCTTTGAGATCATGGAGAAAAATAGCCATAAAGTTAAGAAAAATCTAAGTGAAAACACTTAAAAAATTTCCAAGTTTTTTGAACATAATCTACAAAATTCCATATCTCTCAAAATAATCATTTTTTTGAAGAAATGTTCAATGTGATGAGTTGTTGTTTGATCAATATCTACAACTTTCATGTTAGGAAATTTTTTAGTTTGTAGGCAAAATTTGGAGTTCCCAAAATTAGGTCAAATTAACTTAAAAACCCTAATTTTTACTTTTGTTGACTTTTTGATTCTTGATGAATTTTCTTGATTTTCTTTGGCCAAATGTCTATGATGATGATTTGAATCCTTAAAAGTCCATAGTTGACCAGTTTTCTCAAAATCAATGGTTGACCCACACAGTTGACTTTTTCCAGATGCAATTTTGTGATTTCCATATGAATCAAGGTCTCCTCTTCAAATGAATGATGTGAATGGATTTTAATGTTGATTTGAATGCCCTTGAATAATGGTTTGAGTCTTGGAGCCATGTCCTGATTAAAAGTCAACCCTCCAGTGGAATTAGGTCAAAACCTTAATTTGGGGCCTCAGGTGATCTTGAGAGTTGTTGATTTTGAATTGGGTTATCCTTGGTCTTAGATATTGATGAGAGAACCCTTTCAACATAGGAGAGTGTTTGAAATTCCTTGTGGGCCTCAAAACTCTAATTTGCTCAGTCTCCTCTTGATCAGTCTCCTGTCTTAGAACACAAGTAACAAACAACAGTTTTTTTTTTGTATTTTTGAGTTAATAAATGATATATGCATAATGATAATGATAATGATCCTACTATTTGGAATATGGTGGGATCTCAATGGTCAAAAATTGGGGTACAACACTACTATCATAAGCCTCTAAAGATTAGAAGATAAGATCAAAATTGGTTTACGTGAGGAAATAGTATGAGGTAAACATGTTTCCACTACACGGATAGGGTGGCGCAAGGACTGTACTATGTTGTCGACCACTCCCTCACTGGCCGTTGTGGTAAAAAAAAAACGGAATTGAGTATTCCAATTCTACCCTCCAACAGACTTCTTTTTGGCTATAAAAGGAAGACTTGAAAAACTAAAGAAAAAACAATTCTCTACAAAATTTACGCTGAAACGCTGCACAATTCTCTCTAATTATTCCTTGTATAGTTTTGAAAGCAAGTGAACTTTTGTTCGCTAACTTGCATCAAGTGAGCTTTTGTATAGTTTTGTAAGCAAGTGAACTTTTTATTCTTTGTATAATTTTTTAAATAGTTTATATGAAACTTTTTGAGGTAATTCGTTTTAATTAATCATTATAAGTCTACAGCATGTTCGTTTTAGTTTTTTTTATTTAATGATTTTATATTGTTTTAAAAATAAATTAACCTTTATTAATCATTATAAGTCTACAGTATGTTCGTTTTAGTTTTTTTTTATTAATGATTTTATAGTATTATATACTTTTGTTTTAAAAATAAATGAACCTTTTATGAAAATGTTCAATAAAAATTAATTTAAATAAATTTTTATAAATTTTTATTTTTATTTTTTTACTATGAGTTTTTATGAATATCAAAACTTTAAAATTATTTAAATTTAAAGTTATTTTAAATAATTCATAAAAATTATTTTTAAAACATCTTTTTTAAAAGATATAATTTTGACTAGATTTTAATTTTCCTTATAATGTATATTTATATTATTGAAGATCAAAATTAGTTTTCATTTATAGAAAGTAAGTTAAAAATAACACTTATTATGTTAAGAAAAATTCAAGTTTTTTTTAAAACGAAGAATATGAATTTTTAATTTTTTTATTTAAAATTAGATATTTCATCATTCATGATTTTTTTAGTTATCAAATTTTTTAAAAGTCACTTGAATTTAAAATTATTTTGAATAACTTTAAAACATATCATCATATACATTTTTTTTCAAAAATTGTGTTTTTATAACTAGTTTTAATTTCCAATAATATATATTTGTATTATTAAAAATCAGTAAATCTTTTACTATGAAAGTGAATCTAAAATATTTTATTAAAAGTTTTGAAAAAACAAATTACAAAAGAAAATCATTTTAATAAATATCTAAAACAGACCTCATCAATTCGATTAATCTATTTTTTAAATAAACAAATGTTCCAATTTAAGTAATTATTTTTAAATGTAAGAAATTATAAAAAATAAAAAAAAAAGTACAAAGAGAAAATCATTTTTATAAAAATCTAAAACAGACCACATTACCAATTCGATTAATCTATTTTTTAAAGAAACAAATGTTCCAATTTAAGTAATTGTTTTTAAAATATAAAAATTCCATTTACTTGAAAGAAAAAATATATACTTTCAAGTTTTCCCTTAATTTTCCTTTAAATGAGAGCATAATAAATGCTAATTACTATGAGTGTTTGACTAACATTATTATTTTCAATTTTATAATTTTGGCTTTAAAATTGAATGTTTTATAAATTTGAAATTTCATATTTCTCTCACTTAATCAAAGCACATGATGTCATTCTATTTTTCAAATCTTAAATATGAAATAGAAATCAAATGTAATTGGTCTAAGTTTAAACTAAATACATTTATTTATTTTTATTTATATGTAAGATCGGAGAATACTCTCTTTGTAATAAAATATAAGTAAAAATATTAAAAGTCAAATATGTTTTAAATAAAATTTTGGATCATATAGTTTAGCTTACACAGTACTACATACGTCTTTAAATATAAATTTTTTTAAAAGAGACAATTCACTTTTTAGGTTCATTGAATAATCAATGTATCTAGTCTATAAACAGACCAAATACATTGGTTATTTAATGAACCTAAAAAGTAAGTTGTCTCTTATAAAAATGAACAGAGGTAGTATCATTTTTTATTTTTAATTAATTTTAATTTATTTTTTTAGTGAATGTTCATTTTAGTCTCACATAAAAATTGTAGAGGTCAGATTAGTCCCTGAGAAAAAAGTACATATTAAATCTCTTACAAAATTCAACAGAGTCATGTTAGTTCAATAAAGACTCATTTTAGTCCCTCGCAAAAACGAAAGAGTCCAAATTAGTCCCTAAGAAAAAAATGCTTATTTGATCTCTTACAAAATTCAATTAAGTCATGTTAGTCCTTCTTTTAATATGTTTTTCAAATGATTTTTTCCTATTTTTAAACAGTGATTGGACTTGACAACATAGACATACTTTCAGAAATTGAGTACGGGTCAAAGGTTAAGTTTCTTTGCACATGGTCTTCAGAGTCTGACTTTTGTGAGACATCATAATTTTATTATTCAAAATTTGAGTCATCAGACTCTAATCTTTCAGAATCTCAGTCTCAAGCTTCTCTTCATATGTTCCAATTAGAGTCAGAGCCCGATAAATTCTTTGACTAATGATCCTGCACACTTGAACATATGTTAGTATACCTAATTGTAAAATACTTTGTTATCATCAAAACCTAAGGAATATGGTATAAACCAATTTTCTTCCAACATATCATGTGTATTATTTTCGCCAAAGTATTATTTACAAAAGTAAGAAATTAGCCTAAATCACCCGAATAGCAAAACTAAACCTTCCTAAAAAATCATTAACAACTGAAACAATAACAACACATAATACACAAGAATACATAACAAGAAAAACCGTAGTCACCCACCCATAAGCCCGATAATAAACCCAACAAAAAAAGAACATCATGGTATCGCGATGATTTATCTACAATTTCTTCAAAAATAATTTCAAATCAACAGTCGTAAAATAGGAGTCCAGTCAAGGTTTAAAAATAGGAAAAACCATTTGAAAAAATATTATTAGAGGGATAACATGACTCGGTTAAATTTTGTAAGAGATTTAATAGAGACAATTTTTTCTCAAGAACTAATCTGACCTCTGCAGTTTTTGTGAGGGACTAAAATGGACATTCATTCTATATGTTTCTAAAACTTTATCATTTAATTAATAGAATTTAACCACTTTCAATTAATATTAATCTTTTTTGGTAAAATCAATTAATACTAGTCTTTCCATTGCATTTTTTCTTTTGGGAATATCTTAATATTTACTCCTCAATTTTTTACTAAATATATTTTTATCACTTTGCACATATTAAAAAATAAATAATTTTATATAAAATATAAATTATAATTCATTTATTATATGAAAAAGGTAAATTAAAAAATTGAAATAAAAACAATAAATAATTAAGTCTATACGAAGAAAAGTAACAAGAATATTTTGTTAGATTAATTACGCTTTGTTTCTCTCCTTTTATCTTTGGCTAAATTACCGTTTTTATCCCTCAAATTTATCTGATTCTAGAAATTAGTCTCCATATTTTAAATTCAAACCGTTTTGGTTTTCCTCTCACATTATTTTATAAAAAATCAATGAGATACTTGTGTTTTGAGGAGAGATATTACTCTACATCTTGACCATTTATTTTTTTTAATCTAATTGCTAAAAATAATAAGTAATTAAATGTGGAGAGAGAAAATTAATACTCATTAATTTTAACCATTATATTAAGAAGAATTAATGGTAAAGATGTGGAGTAAGTCCGGATAACTTACTCTTAGAGTAAGAATATCTCTCCTCTTGTATTTTATCTATAAAGTTTTACAATAGATTTATATACGATTATTTGTCATGTTTCACAAGAAATTTCTCATTTAAAAAATTGAAACACCACTAATTTTAAGTGAAAAGTGTGAGAGGGAGATCAAAATTGTATAAATTTAAAATAGATGGATAAATTTCGTAAATTAGGTAAAATAGAGAGACTAAAACTACAAGTAAATCTTTATTTTTTTTATAAAATTAATTTTTTAATTTTAAAATCAAACAATTTTTATCTCTTACATATTTTTAATTAAAATTGATAATGTGTTAATTTTAAAATAACATGTCACTTATAAAAAGTGACATTTAATCAAAATTTTAAACATAAAAGATATGGAAAATGATAAGTTTACATCTAATTTTAACACCAACACCGTAGATTCATACATACAATATATATTTTATTTTTTTAATAATTATCTTGTCTTAGATTTTTGTTCTAGAATATTTTTCTCTCTTAGCAGCTACGGTGTAAAATACGCGGTGTAGAAAAAATGTGTAAGTATAGCATAACTCAAAAGATATATGTTACATGTCGTTAAAATTAAACTTATATCAAAAGTTATTAAAAAAAACCTTTGTAAAATCTTAAAGATTGAAAATATAAATTATACATCATTTAAAATATTCACATGTCATTAATTTCCAATGAAAATTACGAGAAGGGAACAAAAATAGTTTGAATTTAAAATAAAGACGAATAAAATATTTTATTTTTAAATATTTATATAATTATTATATTCTAACAGTTATCATGTAAACATATATATTTATAATAGTTATATTATTTATTTATAAAATTAAGAGTCTTAATCAATTAAGTGATCAAATAAATTAATTAATTATTTGGATATAAGTTATAATAGTTATATAATTAATTATATTAGTATTTTAATAATTAATTAATTCATTAATTAGTTGAAAATGAGCTCAAATATAAATGAATGTTATGATGCCCCATTTCGAAATAATGAGAATTTCAATAGGTCACCACCCTATATCATGTTATGGTTTTCAATATACTGATTATCTCTTCTCTCCATTCGAAAAGTGTTCAAGGTATTAAGAGTATAATTTACGGAAGATCCATAAGGCCAACAAGTGTCAGTCACTTATCTCTACACTTTTGTGTTTCAAGCAAGGTTGTTAAAATTTTGATTTAAAACCTAAATTTTATATATTTCACATTTTTAGGTCAGCATTTTGTGTTAAATCACAGTTAAATTTTTTTTTAAAGTAAAATCATGTCCTAAAACAATTTAAACGATTTAAATTGCTTTGAAATTGATGAAATTGTGTAAAATCGTTGAATTTTACTCTATTACCTAATTTTACATTTTCTTTGTCAAATTTTAAAAAACTCATTTTATATTTGACCCATGAAAACTTATCTCACGTTTTTTATTTTATTCACATTAAACGACTTCTATCACATGTATATAAGAGAGAAAGAACAGATCAAACAATCTTCTAGCTCCACCTTCAAATAATTTTGGTTTTTATTCTAAAATCGAAGAATCTTTATCTTCTAGAGATGAATTTGATCAAATTAAAGATGAAGACACTAATAAAGATGATGTTGTAGCTGGAGGAACTTTCAATTAAGTTGAAGATGAAGATAAAAAATACTTGTTTTTTCGAAGTTGAGAAATTTATGAAAATCTTATGTTTTGGATAATCTTTTGGATGTTACTTTTTATGATTTGATTGGTAATTTATGTAGTTTGATACAAGCTTATGAATATTTGTTAACTAGCAATTTCGACAGTCAAAGAGGAAAACACTGTTATGTGGCTTTGGGCTTCATTTGAATGAAGTCGAACAATGGCCCAAGTTGTCTTAGGAATAGAAGATTTCAAATAAAACTATTCATTAGCGAATTCGAATTTGAAGTTTTTTTAGAAAGACATCGAAGACTTGGCGCCTGCAAGCAGAGAAGATTTGAATTTGAAATTGACCAAGTCATCTGTCAAAGACGCGTGGAAGTTTATTATTCAAAAGGATCATGCAGACATCAAACATGGCATGTTTATGTAGGAATACCGTTAGGGTCGAATTAGTATAAATAGTAGTCTTAATGTTAGGATTCGGGGTGTTCACTTTATACAAAAATCACTCAAATACACTCAAAGTACCAGCGTAGAGAAAAGAGTTTTGTTGAGAATGTACGTATAAGAAACACCATCATTATCTTTCAAAGTTATTTTACTTCATCAATACAAGTACTTTATATACCTTTCGATTTCCTTTACTTTTCCAGTCGAAGTATTTAGTTTTTAGAATCATTTTATATGCCTTTCACTTTCCTTTAAACTTTCAATTCGAACCTTTATTTTTATCATTTAGAGTTTTGCAGTCGAAGTTACTTTTATTCACATTCTCAAATACTCATAACATTTAGAGAAACTTTCAATATCTTTGTCAAGCGAAGTAGAATCAGAACATGAATTCAACCATAAGTGTAATAAAACTTAAACACATGTCCTATGATCAATCTAGTCGATCCTGCAAGTTACCAAAATATTCAATTTGGAAGACTGACGGTTGTTTTACCAGAAATCATTGTAAACAATATTACCCTTTATTATGGGAATTTAATATATTTTTACTCTATAATTAAGTTAAAATTTTGAATTATTGATGCATTTACAATATTGTGTGTATGTAAATTTAATATTTATTTTAAAATAAGGTAAACTCTATGGTTTTAGGTTTCGATTTTGTATTTTAATTTTATCTAGACAAAACGAGTCAAAGTAAAAATTCGATTCTAACAAACTTAGATTCAAGATTATCGTTGTCACTGCCTAGAGATATTTCAATCTAAGGGGCTTAAATGGAGGAGGACTTCAGGGGTTTTATGTGAAACAAAAGTACTGCTCAAAATGAAGGGAAAATTTTATCAGAGTGTTGTAAGACCTGCGATGTTATACCATACAGAACATTAGACAGTTACGAATCAACATGATAATAACGTGGTTTTAGCAAAGATGAGGAAGTTGTGTTGGATGTGTGGTATGGCTACATATGATTTAGAAAAGGTGGTATTAAAGAGAGTGTTCAAGGTAACACCTATAGTAGAAAAAATGGTAGAAATTATACTTAGTTAGTTTGGACATGTAGAGAGAATACTAATAGATTTTGTGATAAGAAAAGTAAATTAAATTAAGAGAAGTCAAACAACTAGATATAAAGACCTAGAAAAATGGAAATGAATCACCTGCCATCTCTTTCTGCAGCTATCTGAAGGATAGAAAAACACTTAGAAAGGGGGGGTTTGAATAAGTGTAGTTTCAAAAACTCGTAAGATAAAAATAATTTGCACAAGTATTTTTATCCTGGTTCGTTGTTAACTAAACTACTCCAGTCCACCCTATACAAGGTGATTTACCTCAACTGAGGATTTAATCCACTAATCACACGAGATTACAATGGTTTTCCACTTAGACAACTTCTAAGTCTTCTAGAGTCTTCTGATCACAACTTGATCACTCTAGGAACAACTGCTTAGAGACCTTCTAAGACTTCTCTAGAGTATACTGATCACAACCCGATCACTCTAGTCCTTTACAATTTAATGTAAACAAATTCTAAGAGTATTACAATTGCTTCTTAAAAGCGATAATCACAAACTGTGATATTTCTCTTACAGATTTAAGCTTAGACTCACTAAAGTATTACAACAGTAATGTAGTGAGGTTGAAGATGAAGTTTGATAGCTTTTGAAGTGAACAGCAAGATAGTATCAGAGATAGTTCAGAATTCGTTCAAAGTGCGTCCAAAATTCGTAACCTTGCTTCTCATCAGAACTTCATATTTATAGGCGTTTTGAGAAGATGACCGTTGGGAGCATTTAATGCTTTGCGTATTCCGTACAGCGTTGCATTTAATGTTTCACTCTTTTGTCAACTACCTCGAGCCTTGCGTTTGCTGTGACTACTGACGTTGCAGTTAATAGCTTCTAACGTTCCTTTTGTCAGTCAGCGTAGCTTGCCATCTAGTACTTGATTCTGATTTTTTTATTTGTAAATACTACGTTGAAAATCATCAGAGTACAAACAGCTTGGTGCAGAGCATCTTCTGATCTTTTGATCTTGATATGCTTCTGAGCGTGATTCCATGACTTCAGTGCTTCTGCTTCTGAACTCAAGTTCTTCTGATGCTTCTAATAGACCATGTTCTGATTCTGCTTGACCATCTTCCGATGTCTTGCCAGACCATGTGCTGAAGTTGCATACTGAACCTTCTGAGTCAAAGCTTCTTAGCGCTGATTTGTGCATACTCTTTATATATTTCCTGAAAAGGAAATTGCATAGGATTAGAGTACCACATTATCTTGAGCAAAATTCATATACATTGTTATCATCAAAACTAAGATTATTGATCAGAACAATTCTTGTTCTAACACTATCTAATGGCTAAGAATCAATACAAATCAAATAAATGAACACGGACTATTTTGAAGAGAGAGAAAGAATATAAATAGATGGCTGAGATAAAGGCATGATGGACATCCGTTTAAAGTAAAATAGAGAGGATCCAGATCCTAAAAAAATTATTAAAAAATATCTCGAAATTAAAGATTTAGATAGAAACTTGATACTAAGGGTCTGTTTGGTAAAAATAGCGGTTGACTGATAAGCTAGCTGATAGCTTATGACTGATGGCTGATGACTGATGACTGATGACTTATAGCTTATAGCGGATGGTTGAGACTGATAGCTTATAAGTTCATTGAAGTGTTTGGTAAAATTAGCGGTTCAATTAACTTATAAATGTAAAATGACATAAAAGTTATTTAATACTCCCTCCGTCCCAAATTATAAGAGAAAATCACTTTTTAGATTCATTGAAGAATTAATGTATCTGGTCTTTATATAGACCAAATACATTAATTATTCAATGAATCTAAAAAGTAATTTTCTCTTATAATTTGGGACAGAGGGAGTATATAATTATTTTATTTTAAATTAAAATAAATTATAAGGGTTAAAAATGAATTTTAATTAAAATAATAAGGATAAAAAAGGAAGAAAAAGTAATAAGCTATAAGACATAAGCTAAAACGCTATTTGAAATAGCGTCTGAAAAATAAGCTATAAGCTAGTAAAATAAGCTATAAGCTCGTGATGAAAAGACCGTTACCAAACGGGTCAAAATTATCATATGAGCTTATAAGACATAAGACATAAGCTATAAGCTCGAAAACATGTCTTACCAAACAGAGCCTAAATAGAATATTATTACGAAAATTGATATTTGTAGCATAACTCACTTACTGAAATAAAACTTTGATATTTTTGTTTATAAATTTATATTAAAATCATATATAATTATCCCAAAACAACACATAATTAAAAATAAAAAAACAAGAGCAACACTTTAAAAAAAAAGTTTGTAAAATCGTAGCAAAATAATTTGTAAACTAACTTTTTTTTATTGTAATCTATATAAAATTGTTAAAAATGAAACTCAATATAAAATAGAAAAAAATATACAACAAATAAATACATTTGTTGATTAAAATACAGAAACCACACTTCACGATCAACTGGCAGTAAAAAAATATGGTAATTAATTTAAATATAATTATAGATAAAGAAAATATAAAAAATAATAAATAAAGACATTCAAGTGCTTTACATATCAGAAATCATACTTCATAAAAGGTAATTTCTTAAATAGGTAATATGAAAAATTTCGAGATAACTTTTTGAATAAAATTATTTAAATTTAAATTTATTTTGAATATTTTATAAAAGTTATTTTTGAAACATCTTTTTTAAAAGATATAATTTTGACTAGAATTTAATTTTCTTTATAATATATATTTATATTATTGAAGGTCAATATTAGTTTTAATTTATAGAAAGTAAGTTAAAAATAACATTTATTATTTTAAGTAAAATTCAATTTTTTATAACAAAAAATATCACTTATTATTAGTATTATTACTTTATAAAATTACATATTTCACCATTTATGATTTTTTTTAGATATTAATTTTTTGAAAAATTACTTGAATATAAAATTATTTTGAATAACTTTAAAAAATAACATTTTAAAGATATACATTTTTTTAAATTGTGATTTAATAACTAATTTTAATTTTCAATAATATATATTTATAGTATTAAATATCAAAATAAATCTTTTATTATGAAAGTGAATCTAAGATATTTTAATAAAAGTTTTCAAAAAAAAATTACAAAGACAAAATCATTTTTATAAAAATCTATTACAGACCTCATTATCAATCCGATTAATCTATTTTTTTAAAATAAACAAATGTTCTAATTTAAGTAATCGTTTTTAAGAAAAAAATTTAAAAAAAAAGTACAAAGAGAAAAGCATATTTATAAAAATCTAAAACAGACCTCATTATTAATTCGAGTAATCTATGTTTTAAAGTAATAAATGTTCCTTTGTCAAAAAAAATAATAATAAATGTTCCAATTCAAGTAATTGTTTTTAAAATAAAAAAATCAGTCAAGAAATAATATTTTTTTTTTAAAAACAATAAATTACATTCAAGTAAATAAGCCAAAGAAAAAGGTATTTAAAAAATATTAAGCCAAACTTTAATTACAGAGATTGTATATTGTATATCACTACTGAATTTAAAAAAAGAAGCAGCATATTCCATTCCAGTGAGGCAAAAGACACTCTGTGACTGGAAAAAAAAATCAATAAAATAAAAAATAAAAAATAAAAAGAACCAATCAATAATACTCAATAAATAAAAATAATAATAAAAATAAAAAATTGATGGTAGCTGGAAAAATCTATCACCAGAACTCTGACTATAAAGTAACCTCTTTATCTCTACACTCATTGCCATTCTCTCTCTTTCTCTCTCTCTTACACTCTCACTCAGAAAGAATGCCTCTATTCTGAAGGCATTCTTTTCTTGTTACAAACTTAGATTTTTTCAATTTTTGACAGTGTAGGGGAAAAGAGAGATCTTGTTTTTTGTTGGGTTGGATATTTTTTAGTAGAAAAAATGGTTGAATCAGAACCAAAATTTTATATACCAGAGTCATTTCAGGTGAACTATGATGTTACAAGTCAATTTAGGATGATTTGGAATGTGGTGAAAGCACCATTGATTGTTCCTTTTTTGAATGCTTGTGTTTACATTTCATTAGCAATGGCTCTTATGCTGTTCATGGAGAGAGTTTATATGGGTATTGTTATTGTTTTGATTAAGCTCTTCTGGAAGAAACCTGAACAACGTTATAACTATGAGCCTCTTCAAGACGATGAAGAGCTTGGTGGTTCTAATTTTCCGGTTGTTCTTGTTCAAATTCCAATGTTCAATGAAAGAGAGGTCAGAGAAAGATTCTCTCTGTTCTTTTGTTCTTTCCTGTACTCTTGTTCTAGCATTCTTAATTTTGTTTTGTTTTTTCTGGAACAGGTGTATAAGGTTTCGATTGGAGCCGCTTGCGGGCTTTCGTGGCCGACGGATCGACTCGTGATCCAAGTTCTCGATGATTCTACCGACCCGGTCGTTAAGGTATGATATCATCTGAACGCAACTGCAGAGACTTAAGACGGATGCAAAAATAAAAATAAGTTAAAATGAATGAATGGATGAATGAATTTCAATTTTGTAATTTACTAGTAGAAAGAATGATGTTGACTAAGAAAGAGGATGAATTTGATTTGTTGAGGAAATGAATGTGACAATAAATGAGAGAATAGTACTAGTACGTTATTTTTGGTGTTGTTATTGTTGAAATTAGAAAGGAATAATAATGGTAATAATGTTTTAATTTGTGTGTGAATGAATGAAATGCAGCAAATGGTGGAGATGGAATGCCAAAGATGGGCGAGTAAAGGAATAAATATAACATACCAAATAAGAGAAAACAGAGTTGGTTACAAAGCTGGTGCATTGAAAGAAGGATTGAAACGTAGCTATGTTAAACATTGTGAATATGTTGTTATTTTCGATGCTGATTTTAGTCCACCACCTGATTTTCTCAGAAGAGGCATTCCTTTTCTTGTTGGAAATCCTGAACTTGCTCTTGTTCAAGGCCGTTGGCGATTCGGTAAGCATCCCTTTAATTGTCTGATTTAATTGTCTGATGACTCTCCACAATTATCCATCAATTTTGTCTCTGTAATGTAATCTGATGTCTCTGTCCAACTATCGACTGAGTATAACAAGGGAATTATTATGATATAATAATGCTACTATTTGATACAATGTTCTTACTTTTAGTAAATTGTGAGATTGAGAGTGTCGGTGGGGAAGTGGCAATTTGGTAAATTAATAATAGATGTTGTTTTTTATATTGATTGTGTAGGAGAGTGAAGTTTTTTGCTTTTATTTCTTTTCCAATTTTGTCCTTGTTTGACTTGGGTTGGCCCGATTAAGGGGAATGGATGGGTCCATGAAAACATACCCTTCAATCACGGGTGGGGAACACAACGAGTCATCAAACTTTGAGATTAGTATAAAAAATATAATTAATATAAAATTAAAAAGTGGAAGATTATTAGTCACAACAACAAATGAAAAAAACGACTAGTAATAATAATTTACAAAAAAAACTATGGGCGGCTATCATGATTATTCATTTGTACTTCTTCATTTTTTTCCGTTACAAATTGATAAGTAGGGTCATGAAGGGTAATTTTGTCAATTTAATGTATAGATCCAATGTGGGTCAACTAGAAAATAACAGTAGAAAATTATTTGACTGTTACAAGTTGAGAAAATTAATTTAAATTTAATTCAATGTAATTAATTAAGAGAAGGTTTAAGGGAGGGGTAAAAGGGTCATTTTCGAATGGATCCAAAGATAACTGTTTTGTAGTAGTTCCAGCAAATGCACTTCCCACGTGGTTTTGCAGTATTTTTTGGGTTAAGATTAAAAGCATAGAATAATAATGTGTCAGTGTGGGTAGCACCATGTGTCTTATGGTGGACCTTCACTCTTTCTTGCCGACACTTCACTGTTCCTTTTTCTCTTTTTATTATGTCACCTCATAACATTAACACATAGTAACAAAACAATTATCAAATTTTATAATATTATAAATGAATAATTGGTTAGGTACTATTTTTATTAAATTAATTTTTTTAAATATGTTTTTTATATAAGTAGTAGTAGTGGTGTTAGTTTAGTTAGGTCTTCTTTAAAGTCTTATCATTCTTATATTATATTGTTTTAATTTAATATATTTTCGGTAAAAAAAGTTTTGTGGAAATTAAATTTTGATTTGTTTTTGTGGGCCCCCAGAAGCTGACTTTTGTTTTGTTGTACCTTTTGGTTGGCCACCGTAACGGAATTATGCATTTGTCTTGTTGTTATGTACTTGCCTTGCCTTATTAGAAAGTTTATTAATTAATTAAGCAAAAGTTAAAGTCAAAAGTCAAAAGTTTTGGGTAATTTTTTTTTATAATTTAGATTATTGGTTTAATATTTAGTTAGGTTAATGTTTTAATAATTGAGGAGTTGCAAATTAAGGTTGTGTTATATTATACTAATGTTGTAAATGGTTTTCTGTGACAGTGAATGCTAATGAGTGTTTGTTGACAAGAATGCAAGAGATGTCTTTGGATTATCATTTCACAGTTGAGCAAGAAGTTGGTTCGGCTACTCATGCTTTCTTCGGTTTCAATGGTAAATAATTCGCTTTACATCAACTGTTAGTAGTTAGTTGCTAGTCGTGTTAGTGTGTGGATTTGAGCGTATATGCACTAGCTCTGTCACTTCAGATTATAGGTGTGTCTGGTGTCGGGCACGATCCAGAAATATGCAATCACATTCAATCACCTTTCTTTTTTTTTCAAACTGTGTATCAATGTCTACGAGTCAGTGTCACTTCAAATTGTCAATGTGTCTGGTGTTTGACACGATCCTGGCATATGCAATCACATTCAATCACCTTTTGTTTTTCCAAACTAATTATCAGTGCTTACGTGTCTGTGTCGTAATTAGTTACTAATAATTGATGTTTGGGAATGTGAATGCAGGGACTGCTGGCATTTGGAGAATAGCTGCTATCAACGAAGCGGGAGGGTGGAAAGACAGAACAACAGTCGAAGATATGGATCTCGCTGTCCGAGCAAGTCTTAGAGGATGGAAGTTTTTGTACCTCGGTGACCTCCAGGTGAGAATCTTAATTTCTATACATCACAAGTTAACTACATTATGGATTACGAATCATACCGTAGGATGATTCTATTCCTAGCTCAGATCTTCTGCAACAATCCAATCAATTTAGTCAATATTTGACTATCGAAGTTGGACTGATGCAGAAGATCGTGCTTGTAAGTTGTAACATAGTATGTTATTTATCATTGAAATTTTCTTTTCTATATGTAGGCAAACAGTGAACTACCAAGTACTTTGAGGGCCTTTAGATTCCAGCAGCATCGATGGTCTTGCGGTCCTGCTAATCTGTTCCGCAAAATGGCAATGGATATTATAAGGAACAAGGTAAGTTTTGTGCTGATAAAACAATGAAGAGACAAACTAGTTATTATTAGTATTTGTTCTGAATTTTGATGAAATTCTGTTTTGGTATATCTGTGCAGAAAGTGAAGTTTTGGAAGAAAGTGTATGTCATATACAGCTTTTTCCTTGTTCGTAAAATCGTAGCTCACATGGTCACTTTCTTCTTCTACTGTCTCGTAATTCCCCTCACGATTTTGGTTCCCGAGGTCTATGTTCCAATTTGGGGAGCCGTTTATATTCCTTCCATCATCACCATTCTCAACTCCGTCGGAACACCAAGGTATAGTCAATTTAGTTAATTTTCTATCACATTATCGTGATTCTGTCAAATTCACAGTCAATCCAAACAAAACATGTATACATTGAGATTACGTCAAACTCACTCGTGAAACTCTCAGGTCGATTCATCTTTTGTTCTATTGGATCCTTTTCGAGAACGTCATGTCTCTGCATCGTACCAAGGCGACCCTTATCGGTTTGCTAGAATACGGAAGGGCCAACGAATGGGTTGTAACTGAAAAACTCGGAGATTCCGTTAACAACAATAAACTCAAATCTGATGCTGCTGCCAAGAAGGGCAATGTCAAAGTTCAAAAGAAAACAAGATCCAAATTTATGGAAAGGTTAGATATTTATTATTTTACATCTTAATTATGGTTGTCACTTGTCACTTGTCACTCATTCAAGCTGTCATTAAGGGAATCTTATAGTTTGGTCAATAATTTGATGATTTAGGAAAATAATATTGTACATTATGATTGTTTTGTTGTTTCTAGTGACTATTATTTTTGTTCTCTTATTCTTCTTCATCTTGTGATTTTGTCAGTTTAAGAATTATTGAGTAGGTATAAACAGTTCTTCAAATTGATTTTAATTCCATTTGTATATAAGAACACATTGCTATGCTATGCTATGCTAATCAAAATGTTTCTGACATAATGCACATGAACATGACAGAAGATTTTAGATTGTAACCTTATGCACATGACAGAAGATTCTATAAAATCCAAATTTAGAAATATTAAAGAATGAGATCATAATATTATAAGGTTATGTTTTTCAAGAAAAGAATAGTGATTTGGATTCCATACATGGGAAGATTTTGTCCTACTTTTATACACTAAGTAGTGTCCTATGTAACACTGTCACTTAGATTAAAAGACATGTCTGATGTCTAGTACGCTTCGATGTCTGACACCAACACCTGTAATTATATATAATTACTTTTATTTTTTCAAACTATTGACGTCAGTATCTATCTGTGTCAATGTTTCATAGATGTTTTATGTCTGTATTTCGGTGTCTGTGTATCAGGGTCTTATATTATACTATAAACTGATATGTGTTCTTTGCTTTTCTTATTTGAACATAAACAGGCTAAATTTGTTGGAGCTGGGATTCGCAGTCTTTCTCTTCTTCTGCGGATGCTATGATTATGTGCATGGAAAGCACAACTACTTCATTTACCTCTTCCTTCAAACCTTAACCTTCACAATTGTAGGATTTGGTTATGTTGGAACCATAGTGTAAAAGCTCTCCTGAGCCAAAATCCTTAAAGCGTTATAAGTGTCAGTGTCGATATTGTCGTAGTTTCTCCTCTACAAAGTACAAGAAAGGGGGGTTAAATTTCTTCGGGGCAACGCTGCACCAAATCTACAGTTAAATTTAGGGGGAGGAGAAATTCTTTCCAATTAAGGTTTTCAGTTGTCATCAATCAATCAGATACAAATAATGAGCAATGAAGTACAATAGCTTGAAGACAACCATGAAGATCTATCAAAAAAAGTACTTAAATTTTAGAGCTTTTAGACTGTTAGATAGTGTGGTTTTGTTTGCATAGATTGTTTTGTGAGATTTTTACAGTTATATATTTGTTGGTCTTTTTATTTGTTAGTTTTACTAAATTTGTGACAACAAATAATTTGGTGGATAAATTATGCACTTTTGATACATGTTAGTATATGTCATTTCTTTTACAATGTTTACTCTATTTTGTGATGTTTCAAGAGTATAGTTTTATTCACTCACACACCTTGTCTTTAATTCTTACAACTTTCAACTCTTTATGCAACAATCTCTTTGTAATTTACCTTCGACATTATCTAAAATGATTACGTTCAAGTCAATATTTGACCGTTTGAACTATGCAAGTAAGAATGAAAATAATATCTTAGTGACTCTGAGTCACACTTGTATTAGGGTGACATACTTGTATTAGGGTGACAGTTATAATTGTTCAAGATGATTCAACTTAAATTGCAGAAGATCGTCGAATACATCTCAATGGTGGAGATGATAGCAAAAGTACATCTGTACATCGGTCATTAGAGTGATTTTTCTAAAATAATGTGTTAATTTGATTGATTTTATTGGACATTTGATCAACGCAAAACATATAGACATTTTCATCAATCCAAAATAAAATGTCATTTTCTTCTTTTTCATCTATTCTTCTTTCTTACTACTTAATAGACATATTACTATGTGGAAAAAAGCATGGGATACCATTTTTGAGTTTTTTGTCAAAGTTTCACTATATAATAAAAAAAACAAACATTTAAGATAAGAACTCACATGCGAAAGATCATGTGGTGTTTGTTGTATTTATATAAAAAGTATGAAACCAAACCATCAATCATAATTTCTTTCCAATCTGTAGACTTGTGCTTCCACACACCAATATTCTTCTGCCATTTGTCATTATGCAATTGGCTCAACTTTTGTAGCCCTATCACAACCTTTTTCTCAACAATGTCTTTTAAGGCATGATGGTGTTCTTTTTACACCAAGGATCCTTTTGGGTTTTACTAATGGATTAAAAAAATCAATGTAGCTTCTTTAGGGTATAGTCTCATGTATCCTGTGATGGCATGAATAATGATTTATCATTTTTGTTACTTCAAGCAAAAGTGTCTCTGTCTGTGAATCTTTCCTTTATCACTTTATTATTTAACTAAAGTAGTTACTAAATTAAGTTTCTTAAGATTAATGGAAATAAAGTTGGCTAAACGGATCTAGCCAGCGTGTCTGTTTTCTCGCATTTTTCTTTCAGATGGATTAAGATATTAGGTCCGCACTTTCTAATATATTCGTTATATTTTTTGAAATTTTTACCGAAGCAAATATTAACATAAATTTTTATAAATTTTAGGCATTAGAGATACAGTGCCTACACCACCTTCATTTTTTTGCAGAGTAGGTCAAAATTTTAAATATGCATCCTGAATTATGTCTATTCTTTTTAATTTTATTTTAAATATGTATCTTTAATTATGTTTATCCTATTTAATTTTTTGTGAACTTTTACAGTACTGAAATGACCGTCTGTCGCCCTTAATTTTATAAAGTAATTTTTATCCTATAATTAAAAAGTTATGTCAATGATTGTACTCTTTGTTTGCGAGAAACTTTCAAGTTATGAGTTTTTTTTAATTTTCTAAAGCTTGTCTTAATGCTATAAAACAAGGGTTAAACTCAAAGCAACAGCTAACTTTTGTTTGTTTACATGATATATTTATGTTGAGCAGAAATACTATATATTTCTTCTTTGCAAGCTGGCCTTTCAAGTTTCAACCTTTGTTCCATGTCATCAGATTGCTTCACTTATATTGTATTGTTTCTCAATTTCAACATAGAATCAGATCCTCCTAGTGTCCTATACTCTAGCTGTCATGTATTCAAGCATTGATTCCTGAGCATTTTTTATAGGGTTAAATAGTGTTCACCCCCCTGCCAAATAAGCGAGATTCGGTTTTCCCCCTTATTAAAAAAAAATAAGATTCTGTTTCCAGGAACCCCCTATCACCTGTTTGGCCCTATCACCTGTTTGGCTAAATTAAGATGCAAATGCTAGGATTTGAACCGCTCCTCTAATGGTAAAATAGCACAACACCAACCACTGGGCCATGAAACCTTTCTTGTTTAATATGTTCATTAATATTTATTTATTACTGAATTTATTTACTTTATTTAAATAAACATATATATAAACATATATTAATAATAAAGTATATTAATAATAAATATAAAAAAATGTAATATATAAAAAATGTAACATATATATATTACTTTTTTTCAATTTACATTTTTTTAATAATTTTATTTAATTTAAGTTTTTTTAATAAATTTTTTTAATTTACGTTTTTTTAATAAATTTTTTTAATTTACGTTTTTTAATAATTTTATTTAGTTTTTTAATAATTATATAAATGTATTATTTAGTAATTAATATAAACATTTTTTTTAATAATTTTAATAAACGATTTTAATTTTTTTATTGGAAACGTTATATAATTATATAAATATAAAAGTTTATTATAAACTTTTTTTTAATAATTTATATAAACTTTTTTTTAATATAAACGTTATATAAATTTATATTTTAATGATTTATATAAACTTTTTTTTAATAATTGTAATAAACCTTTTTAATTTACGTTGAATAATTTTAACGTTTTTTTTTAAATTTATTTAAATTTTTTTAAAAAAAGCTGTACATATTTATTAAAAAAACGTTTATTAAAAAAAATTAAAAACGTTAATTATAAACTTTATTAAAAAAACATTTTAATTAACATTTATATATATTATATTATATAATTATAAGAAAAAACTTAAAATATTTAATTTACGTTTTTTTATAATTATTTAACATACAGTTTTTTTAAGTATATATGTACAGCTTTAAATTATACAATTAAACTCAGCTTTAAATATAGTTTAATAGGAGCAATGTTATTTCAATTAAAACGAATTGGCTTAGTGGTTTGGGGGTTGGTTTATGTCCATGTGCTCATGGGTTCGATTCTCATGGGAGTCAATAAGCATAATATTCAAAAAGCAAGCCACGTCAGCAGCCAAACAAGGATAATGGCGCTCCGTCAGCAAGATTCCAAAAGCCCAGTCAGCCAAACAGGTGATAGGGGGTTCCTGGAAACAGAATCTTGTTTTCTAAGGGGCCAAGGCTAAATTTAAAGATATTTTTTAGGTCTCAAGTTAGAATCCACTTAGACACAAATTGTTTGTAAAAAAATTTGATTGAACATTTCATTATTAATCTTAAAGGGTTAATAGTAGTTCAACCCTGTAATGTTAACGAATTTTGTTTTTCCCCTCCCTACTTTTTAAAAAAACCGTTGGCAAAATCTGCCTTTGGCAACGGTGCGTGGTAAACCGAAACACGTTCATATTACAGGGGGTAAACTACTATTAACCCAATCTTAAATTAAGGGATTAAGAGATGTTCCTTTTAAGGTCTCAAGTTTGAATCCAACTAAGTACAAATTATTTGTAAAAAAAATTGATTGACCATTTCATTATTAATCTCAAATTAAAAGATGCAGATGTACCGTTGTTAATTAATTTTATTTATTCTTTTATTGAATTTAATTATGTTAAGAATTACTCCCTCCGTCCCAAATTATAAGAGAAATTCACTTTTTAGATTCATTGAATATTTAATGTATCTGATCTGTATATAGACCAGATACATTAATTATTCAATGAATCAAAAAACTAAATTTCTCTTATAACTTGGGACAGAGGAAGTACTCTTTAGTAAATATGATCGATAATTTTATTTATTTTTTATTGAATTTAATTATGCTAAGGATATTTTTTTAGTAGATATGATCGATAATTTTATACTATTAATAATTTATTATGAAGTATAATTGAGACTATAATATTAATTAATCAATTTTGAAAAATATAATAGTTCAATAAGATATTACTTGATGTTTATTTAATTTTTTTAATTTCGAACTTGAATGGTTTGTCACTCACAGAAGCGGCCGCAGTATTACCGATAGTTTTCTCAGTCGACATAGCAGTTACAGAATCGTCTTAAAATTGTTGTTTTTCGGTTTATGAAAATTATGCTCCAGAGGAAATTATCGGCTGAGTCGCGGATCGGTACGCTTTCTTTAAGACGTTTCGTGGTGCTGCCAAATTTATGCAAAGCAGCTCTTAAATACCCACGACGCCTCCAGGATAAAACAGCTCGTTTCAAGAAATACGATTCACACTTGCACGTGTGATGAATCGGTCTAATTGATACACCTTCAAAGATGGTTTAAGAACCAGTCGTAGTATCTGGAATAAATCCAGTCGAAAACAAAAAAGAATATTTTGTAAGATGAAGTAGAATAAAGGAGAGAGGAGAGAATTCGATTGTGAATTCTGGAGTGCCGAAATAATGAATGAAGGCAATATATTTATAGGCAAAGAAAGATCCAACTAAGTGGACCAAATCGTGGGCGAAAATATAGTGGGAGAGTGGAATCGGCCCCAGTCAAGGTAGTCGTTATTTACTTACTTGGTCAGCATGGAGGACAAACAAACCTGATCAGCATGGACGGACGGCGGCGGCGCGCGTGTATGTCATGATTGCATTTTGGTGTGTCCTCACTCCTTTACAAAATTGTAGGTGCCCTTGGACCCAACAACAATTGTTCAAGTTAGAATGTATATACACTACTAATATCTGTGTTCCCAATGTCGGACTTAAAATGAATCTTTTCAAATTCATCTCCATATTAGCTCTTACTTCTGCTCATTTATTGCTCATTTAATGTCAATAAATCATTCCAACTCCTCTAAATTATCATCATTCTAAGTATTCCAATACTTTCTAATATTTATCTCTTTTTTAAATATTTAATTTTAAATTGTTGATGACATATACTTATTTTTAGTCTTAAATAAAATTTAAATTTTATTTATAATTATTATCAAATAAAACTTTCAAATAATTTTTAAATTTACGTCAAACATTAGTTATACAATGAAAAAAAACGTTTCAAGGGTTTGTTATTTTATTAACTAAACTAAAAAAAAACAGAATTATTTTTATTTTTATTTTATATTTTCAAATTCTAGTTATACGATTAATAAAAGCGTTTAAAATGTTAGTAATACTAAATATTTTTTAGGTTAAATATTTTTTATATTATTTAAAAAAAATAATTTGTTATTAACGATATTGTAAAAAAATATATGTGATGTTATTGTTGATATTCGTTGAAATATGAGAGTTCTTATTTTAGGCATTACTACCTATATGTTTTCTACTATACTCAATATGTCATTATAATAAAAAAAATTCCGCAAATTATAAATCAATTTAGGCAAACTCTATATCCTTATATGTGAAAAAATCAAGAATCTTGTTATTTGTATTTAATTTATTTGTCTGACATGATATGAAGAATATAGAATAAAAATAATCTAAAATCATTTTAGAGATATTATATTAAAAATCGTTCAGTTTGAGAATCAAAACTGGATGATCTATCTCCACGCAGAAACCTGAAATGAAGAGAGTTGGATAACAGTGAACTTGAATAGTGGTTGCGATCTCCTTAATGATAGTGTGGGGTGGACCTGCATAGTTTGCACTACAACACCCAAGTTAATTCAAGATAAGTATAATGAAATTGGATATTAGAGATTGTGTACTTTCTCATCGCATATAAACTATTTTTATATGTTGGGTCGAGTGGAGTGGGCTTGAGACAGATTAGGCCTTGGTCGATTGGGGCTTTGGTCAGTCCAGAAAAATTTCCCATAAGGCTTAGCTGGGTACTGAAGGAGTCAGGGTAAGAAGTCTTAAGTATCATTGACCGGTCTCCGTGTTGTAGTCTAATGTGATATAAAACTGAATCGCTTGAGATCAGTTTTGAAAAGCAATGGGAAACACGTGCAATGATGTGACCACCTAGAACATGACGCAGTTCATAGAGTGCTTAGGTGTGTAACACCATACTTTCTCATTAATCAATTATAAATAACAAAAAAAATTTACGAAATGATCAGAGTTCACACAAGTAGGAATGTCACATCCCGTAAAAATTTCATGAAGTATCAAGTCACTTCATCTTTTAGCTCAGCAATCAAATCAAATAGCGGAAGTTCAAAAATAATTCACTTTAATGGCTCTAAGGCCTTAACAGAAATAAACTCCATCAACTCGTGGTTTAACATAATCCAAAAATAAGATATGTAACAATGAAACAAATAAAATAACACAAGCAAAAATAATCTCATGTTCCCCGTGTTACGTATTAGAGCGACTCCTAAGACTCAATCGAGCAATACAAGCTTCATGCTTACTCAAGTACCTGAATTATTTGTACTCCTGAAGAAGCACGGACACAACAACAGAAAAGGAGTGTCAATTTCATTCAAATAATTATTGGTGAATATCACATAGTATTCACAAAACCATACGAACAATCACATATACGAACAATTAGTATAATGACATCTCACACATTCACTTTTCATAATTCATATTTCAATTATGTATGCAAAGTATTTACCCATCACGATATTATGCATGAGGTACCAACAAAACCAATACGGTTCAATTATATGAATCTGATTCTCGTTGTAGTTCAACAATTACAAAAACACACATAAACGTGTTGAAGAGTTGGAATTCTGACATGAAAATAATTTTAAATAAATCATCTTTCCAACAATTTGAACGGAGCGTCATTCGGACATTCAGAGCTCAAGTTATGAATTTTCGAAGTTTTACGAAAATATAAACATCGGCATCATAAACTAACAACACAAAACCTCATTACAGACAAATCAAATTTAGTTCCAGAAACTTGAAACTATTTTTACAAGAAAGTAAATTGCATTAGCTTTCCGCATGTTCAAACGGCGCGTCTAACGGACACTTGAGTAAAAAGTTATGAATTTTTAAAGTTTTAGAAAATTCAGCTCAACACAGTGGTAACTGGTTACTTCATTCAAGTAACCGGTTACTTCAGCTTAGAAAACCATTTTTCACATTTTTGCTCCCAAGTAACCGGTTACTTCATTCAAGTAATCGGTTACTTCACTGTAACCAACCCAAAAACCCCAATTTTGAATGATGTAACCGGTTACTTCATTCAAGTAACCGGTTACTTGAGTGACAAAATCATTTTCTGCAATTTTTCATAATACTAAAGCCCTTTCTCTCAACCCCCAAAACCTCTTATTTTCCAGATTAAAACACGCACTCGAATTACGGGTTTATTCCTTATCAACATCAATAATCTAACACACATTTACACATCAATTCAAACACACCAAAAGGAAATAACATGAATTTGAAATAAAACAACACATTCATCATACTCATACAATTCAATTCAGAATTTCATCAATTGATTACACAAACACATATACAATTTCATAATTCAAATGTAATCCCAAAATTCTAAGAGGGGAAGGAACCCTCAGCACCTTCTCATGTTCAATCACCATTAAGAGAACCAATTATCTCCCCTTACCTTACCTTAGTTTTGAGCTTTGAACCTTCAAGAATTGTATTATTCCTTAGTCTCCCTCTTGTCCTAGCTCTTCTTCCTTATCTCTATTTCCCTTTTCACGTGTTCTCTATTTTTTCCTCAATCCCTTCTAACTTCTCCCTAAGATTGGTGGCTGAGAATAGAGATTTCCAAGAGAGGATAACAATTATTGAGGGTGAAGTGGGGATGCTCAGAGAGGAAAAAGATAACACTCGATTTGAGAATGAAGATGTCCAAGATGATCGACAGATTGTAAACTTTATCACCGCAGATGAAGTCGGAAATTCTGTTGGAGATGTTGGACATAAAACTCCACCAAATGATGATGCCAATGTTGTGGAAAACCAACCAAAGACTACAAGAATGAAGAAGAAATCAAGGATGAAGCGTGGAAAAAATAGTATAATGAATTTGTAAATCATTAGTGTTGTAGTGTAGAAATTGGTAGAATTTGACCCACTTTGATGTGTTGTAGTGCAGAATTTTACACAATATTGACAATTTGTGGTTGTATTTTGTTTATGTGCACAATGTATTTTGATTATGCTATAGTTCATTATGTGGTTAAAATGTTGAGTATGTTAACTTTCATTTTGCGGAGATACCGAATTTTAACGCTCATTATATATACCAACAAAGTTTAATACAACTTCAATAAAGTTACAATAGTGTAACTTTTACATGACAAAAGTAAATTGACAAGACTGCAACATTCCACGTGAATAACCTGCACCACCAAAATACTCCTATTTAGTGTATGCAATATTTGAACAAGATTAAACAAAAAATGTTTGAACACCATACCATCATGTCAAATTTGTCAAAATAGCATAATATGTGTCAGTCTTCCCCAAAATACACATGTTGTCCAAATAGCATAATATGTGTTGGTCTTACCCAAAATACACATGTTGTCAAAAACCAAAAATACCCAAATTCATCCATTTGTACAAACTTGAGATGAACCCATCAAAGGTGTTTCACATGTTGTCAAAAGATCCATGAATGACATATTACCTCCAACCTGAACAATAACATACAAACAACTAAAATATGACTCACATAAACCAAATATATAATAATTAGTGACTTAATAAGTACACATAAGTTTTCCTCAACTAATACATATGAATTCCTCAAACTAAAAGCACAACAAATTCCTTAAATATTGCATATGAATTCAAACATTATTTAATACAATCTTATAATAGACATAAACCACAATATTTGAATTTAAGTAATGTCCTCCATTAACAACCTCAAGAGATGATTCTACACAAATGTTACTTCCGAACTGACTTCCCACCATTTCAATATTGCACTCCTACACAATTAGAGAAACAATAAAGTAAGATTCCACTACATTATATATGTATTTCTATAAGATATCATTTATGAATGAAAATAGACATAGTGCAATAAGCTCAATGTGGTCACTTTTTTTTGTTTACTTCCTTGACCTCTTAACAATCATGTCAGAGACAAATATTTTCTCTTAGGTGGAGGACGGCCTTTGCGCTTGACATGTTTTAGGATACGAATTTGATTACTATTGATAGGATTGGAATTCTCATTGAGATTCTCTTCAACAAGTGTACTATCCTTTATGGACATATTGGAGCTAAACAAATGTAATGTTTCATGGAGTTCATCAGTAGCCTCATGTGAATCAGCAGCTACTTCAGCAACCTCATTAAAGTGTTTGCATAATCTGTCAAACCTATCCATTTTTTGCTTCAATTCGGTTACACCATAACTATTATTTATATATGAATGCTTTCTTTTAATGTTTTTCTTCCATCTCATTAAAACGTACTTATCTGGTAGCCTTTTAATCCTCTCCTGACTACACATAGATAACACATGGCGACACACAATACCTCTAAACTCAAACAATGAGCATTCACATTTGAAATCATGGTATTCCTTATTAAGCACAACTTTTAAGATTCGCTCTTTACATATCTCTCCAACTAATATCTCCTCCAACACATGATACGTAGCAAAGCAACCTTCCACGCCTTTCAATGAGGTAGAACAATTCATTTTAGATTTGAATTCCACTTGAATTTCCCTGAATCTGGCAAGAGTAAACTCATTTTGGAATTGCTTCTTAATGGTCGAGTTTGACCCACATGGAATTGTTGTATCCATCGAATTAAAATCAGCTTCAAATTCCTTTTATGTCCGACTTCTAAGAGCATTATCATATTGTTTCACAAATTGATTTAGACTTGTTGTAGAATTGATATATCCGTCAAAAAAGGCATGTATGCTCTCACTACGTTGTGTAGTTGACATACTAGCCCAAAAATATTGCCTTAACAGGGTTGGTACCCACCGACTACGCTCAACATACAACCCACCCAACCAATCATTCTCTTGGAGATTAAAATTTTCTATGAACAAACATCATTTTTGTTTAAAACTAGTTGTTGTGAATGTATCATAGACTGCTTCTTTCATTACATACTTGATCCTTTTGCATTCACCATATTCGCTAAGCTTTTCAGGAATTTTTTTCATTATATGCCATAAACACCACCTATGACGAGTTTTAGGGAAGACTAACTCAATAGCATTTTGCATAGCCTTACATTGATCAGACACAATACCCATAGGTGTTTTTTCAAACATACAACGAAGCCATGACTTGAAAAGCCACACAAATGCAGCAAAAGGCATGTCATACTTGTTAGTCAAGTATGTTGTGTCAAAAGTTACAACATCGCCAAAATATTTGTAAGCAGCTGTACTTCTTGCATCAGTCCAAAATACATTCCTCACATGAAAATCATCATCCAAATCTATGTCATAGAAGAAATTTGTATTTTGTTCCCTCATTTTACAAAAATAACTTATCAAAGCCTTACCATCACCTTCTTTTCCAATTGCACGACGTTCTTTATTAATATAATTCCTCACGTCTTTTTCAGAAAATGGAATATTTTCATGTCCTCCTACATCTTTAACTAGCGATTGAAAAGTCTTGTTGATCCTTACTCCCGTATTATCATTGATTTGGTTTGTTCTTCTCACATGTAAGTTTATTTTCTTGTTGGCCTTGAACAATCTTGCTTTCGTAGGGCTAATTTCATGAGAATGGTTAGATTCAAATTGTGTAATGTACCACAAACCATCTTCTTTCATTTTAACACAAATATTGGCAGGACAATTATTCGCTCTAGATGGTACTGTCTTTAATGTGCATGAAATTTTTGAAACAGTTGACCCCCCTCTTGAACATGAAAGTATTAGGTAGTTAAGCTCCCCATCATCTCCCTTTTCGATGATCTAATCCTCCATCCGAATCCTTTTTTCAAAGCATATTGTTGATAATATGTTTTAACTACCTTTACACAAGAAAAACACATCCCAATTTCGGGAACCCAGCGTGAATCATCATCATCACCATCACCATCACCATCACCGTGATCAATTTCTACATCTTCCCTTTAACTATCGCCACAATCTATCAAAATATTTGAACTATCCATTATGACTCACAAACTGCACAAAATATGCCAATTAGATGTATAATATAAATTTATAACAAAGTTTATTAATAATGTTCAAAATATGGTTAATATTGTGTATAACTTGGTTAATAAACTCCTAGACATGACTACAAATTTATCACATTCTTTATGATAAAGTTGGTTAATATTGTGACACAAGTTGGTCAATATAGTTCCAAAAGTGGTTAATGAACCGACATGAGTAAATACATGAAATCGTTTAACAGTAAATAAACGTGGTTAACGATGTGAACAAAGTTGGTCAATACAGTTTAGAACTTGTTTAATGAACAATCATGAATCAATATGAAATCAATAACGTTCAGTACTAATCTTTCATTATAAACAGTACAAATATGATTCAAAGAAAAAAATTGATAGTACAAATAAGAATACTTAGAAGCTTTATGACTTAAATCTCCATCTTCATTACTTAATGATGTCAAAGAAATTTCTTTTTTTTCTTCATCTAACATGCATTTGATTGAGTTTGGTTGGAGATTGTAATGAAAAAAATGGTGGGAGAAGCAAAACTGACGCGCGGAAGAGAAAGCAGAAGAAACTATGTGTGAAGTATGTGTAAACGTGTGGTTGCTATTAGGAGAGAGAGAGAAAGTACAGCACTATGGCCCACATATAAGAAAAGCCAAGATAACAACATTATTTAATTATTTTATTGAGTATAAATGAATAGGAGAATACAATGTAATGTAAGTAGTTAAATCATAAGTCAAACTAATATTAGATTATGATTTTTTTTAAAAAAGATACGAAGAAATGTCACACGCATATTAATTAAAAAATTTGGCTGCTTCAGGATTGATTACCAATATTGTAGTTTCTTTCGGAGGAGTACGTATAAGGCCTTGAGTAAGCTTGATTTTTCCACCCTTGACTAGATTAGTAATGTCTCTATTGAGGACATCCTCAGCCAAACAAAACAGAAGAGGAGACAAAGGGTCCCCTTATCTAACACCATTTTGACAACAACAAAAAATCCATCATGTTTACCATCGATGCTTATGGAAAGATGAATAGAGTTCAGAATTAGGTCGATCAAATTACAAAACATGGCATCAACGCCAATAGAATCAAGAACCTTCGAAATGAAGGGCCGTTGGATGGTGTCAAATAGTTTTGAAATATCAATTTTGAGGGTCACATTCTAATCATAACTCTTTTTTCTAAGAGGTTGATAGCCTTAAAAGATAAACAAATGTAATCTTTGATATTTCTACCATTGATAAATCCATTTTGTTCACTAGAAATAATGATTGGAAGAATGACAGCAACAATGAGTTATACTGAAGGAGCAATGGAAATGGGTATGAATTGGTCTAAAGAATTGGAATTTTGGGAATTTGGAATGATCACAATGGAATTAGAATTTTAGTGAATGAGCAACCAGTTTTCCTTGAAAAATTGGATTACTGTCAAAACCACATTATAATATCCAATATTTTTGAAAGAAAAAAGCTCCAAATCTATCAAGGCCTAGACCACTATCCCTGTTAAGGTTCATAACAACTTCCTTGATTTCCTTTATGGGAAGGAATGAGAGTGACTAAGTGGCTGTTTTGCTCAGATACCAGCTTTGGACTGAGTTGTTATTTTCTGATCATATAAGCTATCAGACTGACCCTACTTCTCAATCTTCCCTTGAATGGAACTAATCTATCATCAGTTTCCTTAACCTTGTCATGCACCAAACCAAAGCAAGACATATTCCAATATTTAAGCTTTGCCTTCAAAAGCTTGAGTTTATTGTTCAAAATGAACATAGGGAAGACAACAATCTTAATTTTCCTAGTCTGAGCAATTAAGTTTTTGTAATCATCATGGAGAGACCATATACTCAAATATAAATTCAAAAGTTTCAGGAACCTTATCCTCCATTTGTGTAGCATCCATAAATTTAGATTCTTAGTTGTTTGACATGTCTAAATGATTAACCACCTGATGATGAGCAGATATGTTAGGAACATTTTTTTCCACCCCACTTGCTTCACCAAAGTAGGTGTCTAAGTTGCCAGCAACAAATTCCTTAGATTTCACATGTCTCCTTCGTTTTGTCTTTGACAGAAACATAAGATTTTTTAGGACCAACATTAACACTAAGATGAGTCTTGTCTTAGTTATTTTTAGCAACATTACTTCTCTTGCAAGCATCAAAAGTATGCCTAATGCAGCTGCAATAAATACAGAAATCAGAGTTTTTCATAGTTAAACTCCACCCCACTTGCTTCACCAAAGTAGGTGTCTAAGTTGCCAGCAACAAATTCCTTAGATTTCACATGTCTCCTTCGTTTTGTCTTTGACAGAAACATAAGATTTTTTAGGACCAACATTAACATTAAGATGAGTCTTGTCTTAGTTATTTTTAGCAACATTACTTCTCTTGCAAGCATCAAAAGTATGCCTAATGCAGCTGCAATAAATACAGAAATCAGAGTTTTTCATAGTTAAACTCCACCCCACTTGCTTCACCAAAGTAGGTGTCTAAGTTGCCAGCAACAAATTCCTTAGATTTCACATGTCTCCTTCGTTTTGTCTTTGACAGAAACATAAGATTTTTTAGGACCAACATTAACATTAAGATGAGTCTTGTCTTAGTTATTTTTAGCAACATTACTTCTCTTGCAAGCATCAAAAGTATGCCTAATGCAGCTGCAATAAATACAGAAATCAGAGTTTTTCATAGTTAAACTCCACCCCACTTGCTTCACCAAAGTAGGTGTCTAAGTTGCCAGCAACAAATTCCTTAGATTTCACGTGTCTCCTTCGTTTTGTCTTTGACAGAAACATAAGATTTTTTAGGACCAACATTAACATTAAGATGAGTCTTGTCTTAGTTATTTTTAGCAACATTACTTCTCTTGCAAGCATCAAAAGTATGCCTAATGCAGCTGCAATAAATACAGAAATCAGAGTTTTTCATAGTTAAACTCCACCCCACTTGCTTCACCAAAGTAGGTGTCTAAGTTGCCAGCAACAAATTCCTTAGATTTCACATGTCTCCTTCGTTTTGTCTTTGACAGAAACATAAGATTTTTTAGGACCAACATTAACATTAAGATGAGTCTTGTCTTAGTTATTTTTAGCAACATTACTTCTCTTGCAAGCATCAAAAGTATGCCTAATGCAGCTGCAATAAATACAGAAATCAGAGTTTTTCATAGTTAAACTCCACCCCACTTGCTTCACCAAAGTAGGTGTCTAAGTTGCCAGCAACAAATTCCTTAGATTTCACATGTCTCCTTCGTTTTGTCTTTGACAGAAACATAAGATTTTTTAGGACCAACATTAACATTAAGATGAGTCTTGTCTTAGTTATTTTTAGCAACATTACTTCTCTTGCAAGCATCAAAAGTATGCCTAATGCAGCTGCAATAAATACAGAAATCAGAGTTTTTCATAGTTAAACTCCACAAAAAAATTAGATGATAGATTTCATAACATAAGTATAAAAAAAACAAAAATAATCAATTGCTGGCTGTGGGGTTCGAACCCACGCGCACTTATGTGCAGAAGATCTTAAGTCTTCCCCCTTAACCTCTCGGGCAAACCAGCTGATGTTTATATTTCTCAATTTTTTATACTAACTCTTTCCCATATTTCAACTTATATTTCTCAATTTTGTATACTAATTCTTTCCCATATTTCAACTGGAAATTTCTACCTACATATTTTATTTTCTTTCTGTAGAGGAAATACATATAATTTGTTCATACCTAAACGAAACAACTACGAACTAATTAGTTTGAGGGAGAAAAAAAATTATTGTTTTCACCATTAATTATAAAAGTAAAGTTCATAACATGTGGATTGATTCAAAATTTTATTTTTAGGCAAATTTTTTCAAAAAACAAAAACATTCCTTCATTGTACCCAATGGTTTCATTTCATTGATAATATTTTATGAAAAATGAATTTTTCTATTCAACTTTTATTGTTTTACTTTTTCACTAATAAGATCCATCTTAGATTTGGGAAAAGAAAAAAAAAACTAATATCATTCCAGACAAGAGTAAAACCACTCTTGAAAACAGCAATAATACAACGGTTCTTATTGTCAAAGAAAAACTCACTAAACAAGTTTTTTTTTATCAATACAAAACAATACTGGAATAACAATGTTAATTATTTGTTATTTTATTGTGAGTCAGATTCAGTCTGCATAGTTCTTAATATTTTTGGCAAACTAACTTAGATGAAGAAATTTGGTGAAAAACTCGAGCATAACAACTTGAGAAGATAATTAATTATGCAGAGTATTTTGTTAAGCAAATTAGTTGAGTTGATTTTAGTTAGTTGCTGGCATAACTAGTTTGAGTCTGCATGATTAGTTAGATGAATTAAACTACTACAATTAATTTCTTCACTCATTTATTTGTGTTAATGTTTTCTAATGCAATTCTTCGTATGGTATCATAGAGTTTGGTTTGTTTGAAGAATGACTTGAAGAAACAACAACACTAATGAAGGAGATTTGAATACAAATGCAATGTTGTTGGTGGTTAGGATTTGGGGATAAGGAGGAAAGGGTAGAGAATTGAAAATGTGTGCATCTATTGTGTCAAATTATGTCGCAAAGCTTGTTACAAGAAGCATGGCTATCCACCAGGTTTTAGTTTTTTAGTTTTGATAGAGAAAATACCCATAACAATTCTTATGTAAACAATGAGATGTATGAATAAGAGGTACAATTATACTGTTATCTAGAAAGGCTTAAGTTGTCCTTCGTAAGTAATTCCAATACAGAAGATGTGTTTGATTTTACACGTTTAGGTATTTAGGGCCCTTTCTCTACTACCTTTGTGCTTGATTTTAAATATTTTCTAATTGTTCTAATTGACCAAACACAAATAATATATAATTGTTTAGAGGATCCAGATCCCAATAATATTTAATAGATTGTGTTGATTTATCTATTCCCACCCGATCAATTAAATTTGTCACCTCTTATTACTACTATTTTTCTTGTTTTACGATACACAACTTAATACAAAGTGCTGTAACAGGTTGTTGTACAATAGCACTAGCATTGCAAAATCTGATCTATATCAATAATTTGGTAATAGACCCATCTACAGGTCCTCTACCTGAAATCTTTAATCTATTATCAGTTTCTGTTTGTTCATCCACATTATACTGATGTGATTTATGTTTAATAGACAATAAGTTTGACAACCAGCAGGATAACAGCATATGCCACAAACTATACCTAAAACTCAAACTAAAATCATAATATACACTGCAGCGTATTAGAATGCAAGAATGAGTGATAAACTTTCATGTCTGACTAAGAACCTAGTACTATATGATACTGAAATGCTAGTGAAAGGAAAAGCTATCAGGGTTTAATCCTGCCACCATTTTAGCAACATTTAAAATTAACTTTAACACTCCAATAACCAAACACAAATTAACACCCAAAATTTTGTGTTGAGCAATATACCCAACATTTAAAGGCAGTAACTTTAATAAATTGGAGTTCAACAATGTAGACAAAATTTCCAGACATGATTTCACGGTAAACTTCTCAGTTTCCACAGCTTACTAGTCTATATCTAGGATAAAAACATCAAAACATTTTTACCATACTCACGGTAAATACAAGGGAAAATTACTACGCGAATACGGTAATCAATGCAATATCACCGACGACCTTGCTTAGACTTTTTACTTTGTTGACCAGTTTTGAAGGCGCCGGACCTAGAAATACAATTAAAAGTAATAATTAAATCATAATCTAACTTGGCAAACTGCTCAGAAACTTTGTTAAAATCATTGGTTACTGTTTCCAGAAAAGAAAAAAAAAGGAAATCATACTTGCTAGAGTTGGAAGTCTGGCCCTTTGCAGCATTCTGATTAAATTTTCCACCCTGCTTTGCAGGATGGGGAGTTGCTGTATGTACACCTTTCTTTCCACCTACAACATAAATTTAATCAAAATATAAACAGCAACTACTGTAAGCAATTACATTTATCATTCAAAAAGAAAATGCATAAATTTGTTGTGGGCTCGATACAGATCCAGTTGTTATGAACACACAAATTTAAAAATATACTCAGCAGAAGACCAAGCATCTAAGACTATAAATATAAGTTGTAAGATTAGACATCCAAAAGGGAAAACTGAGGAGAACTAAGAAGCATTTACAAGAGCTTCTCTGGATCTTATTTGAGAATTAATCATGTGAAATACGCACTTAATATGTTTTGTTATGCTTCTAAAGATACATTTTGACATACTTATAGGCATTTTTTAGCTTATTTTATTAAGCTTCTAAGATATGCTTATATATAATCACTTGATGCATAGGCTGTCATGTGCCAAACATTAATTGAATACGAGTTAAAACTGTATACCCACTTACCAGTCTTTTCAGGAGTACCATTCTTAGCTTTCTTGGCAGGAACTGGAGTTTGGGATCCAGCACCAATTCCCCTCTTGTTGTTCTTGCCCTGAGTCACCTTCAGAGCATAAAACAGTGTATAAGTACGGGTGAGTACTGCATAATACAATCATAAGATGATAAATAATAAATCAGAGAAATACAATGTACAACAGTTGATTACCTTCTTAGCAGGAGCCTCCTCTTCACTCTCAGCATCACTATCAGTATCACTGTCACTGTCAGTATCAGCATCAAAACTTTTAGGAGTAGCGTCCTCCTCACTCTCACTCTCATCACTATCAATCTAAAATGACAAATGAAAGAATTTACCATCACAAATCTTGAATACCAGTTACCAGCGAGAAAAAATCAATTTCTAGTACGAGATAAAACCAATGTTTACCAAGAAGACTTAGATAAACTCTTAGAAAAAGTATCTTATTTCCCATTTTGCAGACAATGGATTACAAAGAAAAAAATAATGATACATCACAAACAAAGAATAGATTACATGAAAGTCGAATTTAAACCCAAATGAAAGAACAAGTTACACCAACAGAGAACTGCATTGAACAACTACTGATTACCTTCTTCGCAAGAGTCTCTTCATCACTATCTGTATCACTATCCATATCAGTAGTATCAGTATCGCTATTTTTAGAAGTATCATTTTGATCACTCTTATCACTTTCAGTATCAATCTAAAATGACAAATGAAAGAGCTTACTATAAAAAATCTTGAATGCCACTATACCAGTAAGAAGAAAAAAAAAATCAATTTTCTATAAGAGATAAAACCAAAGTGTACCAAGAAGACTCAGATAAACTCTACGAAAAAAGCATTTTATTTCCTTTTTGCAGACAATGGGATTACAAAAGAAAAAATAATGATACATCACACAGAACAAATTACTTGAAAGTGCAATTTAAACACAAATGAAATAACAAATTACCAAAACAGAGATATGCATCGTACAACTGTTATTACCTTTTTAGCAGGAGTCTCTTCATCACTACTACCAGTAAGAGCATCAGTATCGATCTAAAATGAAAAATGAAAGAATTTACAATAAAAAACTTGAATACCAATATACCAGCAAGAAAAAAATCAATTTCTCATCTCTAAGAAAAAACATCTTATAAATTTTACAAAGAAAAAAAAATGATACATCACAAAAAAAGAACAAATTACATGAAAGTGCAATTTAAACCCAAAGTTTCTAAAATACCTCATCATCAGAAATTTCATCCTCAGAATAATCTGAATCGGACTCATCCGAGTCACCTTCATTTTTCTCTGGATCAACAGTCTTGCCATTCTTTGGATCAACAACCTTGACTTGCTTTGTCAATGCATCAGCTGCAGGTTTTCCAGATTTAGCAGCCTCCTTTACTGCTTGAGCTTTTATTTCAAGGTTTCATAAAAGAAAATAATTATAGGTTATCAAAGTAGTATTACATAATATACAGCTAACAATATATTTCAGATTAAGAGAAGGCATCTACCATCTTCCTTCAAAGGAACAAGTTCTTCTTCGCTATCTGTTCAAATAACACAATGAAACAATGTTTGAGCAACCGATTTAACCAGAACAATAATAACATTCTGCAAGAAATAAACGAGTCTTACCAGAAGAGTCAGAAAAGCTGTCGGAATCATCATCTTCAGGGCTGCCAAAGGGAACACATCAGAAGTCAAGAGAAAAGGAACATAAATGATAAAAATTAGCACGTTACACATTGATATATTAGCATGATTGGCAACAACAAAAATTCTAAGCCATAAATATGAAGAAATAAGATGATTATATAAAATGTACAAACCAATGTTTTAAATCCAAACCAAATTCAATCAGTTGAACCAGCCATTACTTGCACACCGTTTTGTCTCAAATCAAACTGTGTAGTACAGTTGATGATGACCCAAAGGTCTGGTCGGTTGGTTTCTGGTTCGACTTTTAAAACATTGATCAAATTTCCAAAACACATATTCTCTATAATAACCTAAACAAATATTAACTGAAATAAAACATATAAAGGAATACAACAGGTCCAAGCACACATTATCTAAACAAATTTAAGAGAAAGTCAGGTTTTGTGGTAAAAAAAAAAACAGATTTTGAATTAATTGACTCAAGCTAAAAGTGAGTTGAATATAAAGTGACTTATGATTGGATAATTTTATGCAAAATTAAGTTTGAATGTAAAGAGTTTCAATGTAAAAATAACGTTTATACTCAAGCTACAAATTCTACTTACAAGTAAAATCAATGCTGAAGGCAGAATCAACTCAACTCTACATTAACAAACCAAACACCTCAAAATCATTCCAAAATCAATTCTACACCGCTAGAATTGATTTTGGCTCATCCAAAAGCTAAACCAAACATACACTAAACCAATTAACAACAAATCAAGAGGTTGAAAAATACCTAAAAACTTTGTATCCTGAAAAATAAACAGAAGCATTCTTGGAGTTATGAGAAAGCTCAGACTGCTGGTCCAGAACAATATCTATAGAAATCTGAGGAATCTCATCCTTCTTAAGAGTTCCCAGAACAATCTTCTGATCCTCAACTTTCACATACACAACAACAGGCTCACTTGCTTTTCCTTTCTTAACCTCTCCAAGTGCAACCTGAAGAAAACAAGTTACATCAAAAAAATTAATATTTCAAAACCTAATCAACAATTATTCAATATCTTTAACCTAATCAACAGATTCTAACTAACCTGAGAAATATGGATGTATCCTTCAAAGTTATCCTTTGGATCAACTTTAACAGATTCTCCAACTTTAACCTCAACGCCTGAATTTCAAACCGATGTAAAATAAGAACAAATTGCAACAACAACAACAACAACAACAACAACAAAATTAACAAATATTTAGTAAATTAAAATCAATAATACTAGAACAAACAGAGAGTATTGCGATTTCGGTGTAGAAAACAAATATATAGCGATGATGAAATTGGAATCGAAAGCAATGAATGAAGATAGAGGGAAGAGAAAGTTACCCCAAAACTCCATTGGTGAGTCCATTTGAAAGGTTGAGAGAAAGAGAGGCGAGTGGAGAAAAAGAGTGGAGAAAAAGAGGAACTAGTTTGCAAGAGGAGAATAGGGTTTAAGGGCTTTTGATATTTATATTGATTTATTAGGGTTTTTCTACTTCCCCGCCTCCGTTTTCTCTTTTCTTTTTTTTCGTTTATTTTATGGATATTATATTATGGATTTTTTTTATCATTGCAAAAACAAATATATTTTTTGGTCAAGTGCAAAAACAAATATTTTTTTAATTTAATTGGTATGCACCAACAGCGTAAAGCAAATTTATACCGTTAATGAATATTAACCGTTAAATATTTATTAAAATTTAATTTTTATTTTAATTATTTATAAAATAATATTTATGAATAATTGTGATATATTGATTGTGTAAAGAATTTACACTAAAAATTTATATTAATTAATCTCATAAAGAATTTTATAATGTTTATAGTAATTACTCTAATATTTTCTTTGGACAGTGCAAAAACAAATATTAACTATTACAAAAAATATATATATGAAGTAAAAAAAATTAATTCATATGTTAATCTTATACTCTTAATATTTGTTAATCAGAGTCATTTTATCTTTAAAGTATTTAAATTTTGTTTTAATTGCTTTTATAATGCTAACATTTATACAAAATTGTTATGGGTTGATACTTTCAATTTTTTTACTAAAGAAGTTAAACTCAATTAAAAAGTTATATATTTATTATATTATTTTGAAACCTCTTCTATTTTATTTTTTTATGTTATGGGTCGGTCAAAGATTAGAAAAGAGAGAGCCCATATTTGATCTAAGTTTGAGACGTTGCAATCGATCCTTGTGTATAATAAATCATGCTTAAAAGGAAATGTATGATTCATTTTTACTCTCATATTGCTTTTCATTCTCTCTCTGACTTTGGCGTTGGAGTGTTAACCTTGCAGGTCAATCCTTATACACTGCACGAGAAGCCTAAAACCACTGTAACAAAGTATTGTTTCACAATTTACCAAACAACTTTGATTCCACCAAAAAATAGTGGTCTCTTTTGTGAGAATCGACTTCTAATTATTGCAAATCTCCACAATTAAATACAGATGATCCGAGTCACAATCGTCATAACAATTGCGCTAAGATGGAAAAAGCGATTTCTCGATCTTGTTTTTGGATACATGGGATCCTTCCAACCACGTATCACTGATAAGTACCAAAAATACGTAAAATATGTAGACACTTATTGACTTATTTTACAAGTAATCAATGAAAACCCCTAAATTTATCAAGAAAATATGACAAAACACTTGTATGAACTTTTTAATTATGTATTTATTGAGAACAAATAAAAAACCGAGAAAACATCAATATGCATCATCAAAGTCTAAGTTGGCACGAGGCTAACTAAGCCATACATGGGCATCAAAATTTGGGTAAACCAAAAATAGTCATCAGGCTAGATAATCGAGAGGATTATGCGTCTAGCGAGCCTAGTTAGGCTAAGCTAGCTAAGCAAGAAGATTTGGCACCTAGCGGGCCTAGCAGTGCATTCATAAGCATCGCATGGCATCTAAGGTCCAAAAATTGTGTGTTTTATACTTAAGTCTCTTCAATCGCATCAAAACGAAGATTCCAATCTTCATTTCTCCGTATGGAAGAAACTTAAATAGAGGCATCTGTCATACCCCAAATTTTGACCCTGAGATTCCTAAATCATTTGCACTCCAATCATTAATCAAGATCATAATCTTGAGATTCAACTTTAACTTGTGCCCACCTCATCTTTTGGGGGGGATCGCCAAGCACTCATGTTTGTTTAAGTTTGTGAATATTTTCTTGTTATGTTATACTAACCAAAATACAAAAAGATGTCTTCTTCTTTTAGAGTTTTGTGCATTATAGGTGAATGGTCAAGTGCATCCACACCTCTTATAAAGCTAGGGTTTTAAGGATCGACCCTCAATTAATCGATCATTCATGGAAGATAAATGATTTATACTTCAAAAGAGATTGCCTCGTCGTCAAATATCATATTTTAAGCATCTCTCAACTCCATGTGATAAAGTTTATTTCACGTGTTTATTTCCCTGCCTTCTTCAACAAGTTTCCTCAAAGCCATGAGCCTCACAATCAAGTGTTCTTGAATAAAACATCATTTTAAAGTCTCATATATCTTCTCATGCTTCATAATGCAAAGAAAACTCAAGAGATTCAAAGTTGATTCAGGGTGTTTAACCTAAAGTTCTTGATTTTATGATCACAAGGGCATAACTCCCTCAATTTTCAACATTTTTTAGTGATTCATTTTGAAAATCATTCTCCTTGACATCATCAACAACTTCTCTTCATAATTCAAGAGGAAAATTTGTGAAGAAAGTCATCAAAAGTGAGAAGACATTATAGGTCTCCTTTTGAAAGTTTAAGGAATTGTGTGTCCAGTTCAAAGGATCATAACTTGCTCATTTTTTTTAATCATTTTGAGCCTATTCTTTTTGCATAATAAATCTTGAATGAGTCTACTTCAATCCATCTTTGAAGATCAAGAGCAAATTTTGAAAGGAATACCATGGAAGAAAGAAAAACATTATAGGTCATCTTGTAGACTTAATGGAATTTCAAGTATGGTATGCCTATCTTCAAAAGTGCATCACTCTCTCTTTTTTTATAATTTTTGGGCGGTTCTTTTTTCCAAATGTTCATCTTGAATAGAAGAACATTTCATCTTCAAAGTTCCAAGTCAAATTCATGCTCTAAGGCATTCAAAAATTGCAAGCCATTTGTGCACAACACTTGGGCATGACCTGTTTGATGCAAGGCATAACCCAAGATTTCAGGTTTTGACCTTAAATCCTTAAGGCCATATCTTCCTCCTTATGTATCCAACTGGTTCCATTCTTTTTGCATTGTATTCTATGTAACAATGAGATTATTGGCTCAAGGAAAATTGAAAAACGCACGAGCCAATTTCAAATGGCCATAGTATGGGGTACCTTAAAGCTGAAATAAGTGCATAATCAGTTTGGCCAATCTTCAAATTACTTGAAATTAAATCAATGTGGCACGCATTTTTTCTCCTAAACAAGATAAGCAACCTTCCAGAAGTTTTTTAGTGCATTGAAACACATGTTTTGGTTGAGTTTTGAGGGAATTGCAAGTCATACTTCTCACGCTTCTACCTTCACACGAATTCAAGGAATTTCTCATCATTTCACACGTATGAACACTCCATGAGCTCAGCTATAAATAGAGGATCATATTCCATTCATTTCTCAAGCTTTTAAGAGCCAAAACAACTCTGTTCAGATCCCATACAAACTATGAATTTGTATTTTCTTCATTTTTAGAAGCTTTCAACCTTACTTTGTTCAGGTAGAAATTTTCACCAAATCAACTCAAATTTAGGCCTAACATGAAGCTTTTGACTCATTGAAACTCACTGCACAATTAATTTTAAGGTTTGATTTGATTCAATGCATCTATTCTTGAGATTTTTAGATTTTTACTGGACTGTTTTTTTTCAAATCGACTACGTTGTAGTTTGAATAAATATTTCGTGAGGATATGGCTGAGATCGTCTTGATGAGACCGGTTAAATGATACCACTACAAGCACTTAATTTTAAATTTTGATTGATCCTCGTTTTTCTGCAAATTCCTTCAAAAAATTTAAGCTTGAGGTTAAAGATGACGAGGTGTCATCATCCAACCAGTGATAGCGCAACACTTGAAATATTTTCATTGGCTTGACCTTTTTAATCATTTTGCACGTATTTTGACTGAGGTCTATCATAGAAGCGCATCTTAGAGCCATTAGACATGCCAGATCATTTAATGAGCTCTCAATCCAATGCCTCGTATATTTTCTAATTTAATTTCTTTTATTTTCTTTTATTTGATTTTTATTTAAAAAATTCATATCTTCTTCACTTTTATTCCAAAAATTATGAAAAAATAAATAAAAAAATACTTGAAATCATTTCTTATTTTATGACTATTTTTCTATATATTTTTTTATCATTTAATATTTTTAATATTTTCTCCCATTTTCCTTAAGTTTTAACTGGTTTAAAATTATTTTTTAGTATTATAAAATTCTGGAAAAATTAGAAATGATCCTATGATGGTCTTTGACCTATGGTGATCTTTGGTTTGAATTTATTTGATATTTAGATGTTTGATTTTATTTTTTGCTTCTTATTTTCTTTTTTTAAAAATCTTTTGAAAAATTGTTTAATATTTGATTTGTTTTTTCCCTCCATCTATTTTCTTTTGGTTTGTGGGTGTAAGTCTTGATAAATTGATTGTATAGAGGTTATGATTTTATCATTCTTCTAATGGATTATTAAGATGAAATCTCATGATGACCAAAAGAGTTCATTTGGACACTTGGTTTTAATTTCAATCCATTCCCCTTCCTCTTCATCTTAATCTCATTCTTCTTTGTTTCTTATTTTACATATGTTGTAAATTTTAGGAGAATGATTTACATGTCATTTCTCTAATTTGTTTTTAAACACATAAATTGTTATTGACTCACCTCGTTGTAGGGTGACTTATATATAATTTACTTGGTGATTGCTTAACATAGCGCTAAATTTGTCCCGTATCGAAAAATGATCATTCGTGACCTAAACCTATGTTTATAAGCCCAAGGATGGTTGAATATTTGGCAATTGGTTCAAGGCCTTTGAAAACTTGTTGTATAGAGGCTTTTATTCTATCAATCCTCTGATGAGTTTTTCATTAACTTTGATATAAGTTCATTATTTAACCATTATTGATCATTAACTTTTAACAACCAACCATTAACAATTAACTTCTAACCTTTATTTTATGCTTCTTTTATCATTTTGCTTTATTTTATCTTATGCTTCATTTTACTATTTCTCATTCATCATCATGTTTATGTTTATGCTTATGTCGTTTTTCCTTTGTCCATTTGGACTTTTATTTTGTTCTTAAAACATTAATAATCAACTTGAACTGTAAAAAACTTAATGTGGACTTGGACTTTGGTTATTATGCCCTAAGCTTGGAGGATGGACTATTGGAATCAGACTTTGATACCTTGGCTTTATTACGTTGATATTTTGGAGTTCTTAGAGTTTACTCAAAGGCATTAGTTTGGTTTTCTTTGTGTGCGTGTTATTTTGAGTTCCGTATTTTGACTGAAGTCCTTGGGGTTTACTCCAAGGCATTGTGATTGGGAATTCTTCTGTATGCAACTATTACTCTAGCCAGTTTTTGTCTTAAGTTCTTATGGTGCATTTCCAAGGCTTTGATTAACAGATGGACCCTTCGCATCAAAGCGTTGTAAATGCAAAGGATCCATCTATTCTCATGTTCAAGATTGATTGGCTGAGTTTTCTCTACTATGAATATAAAGTGTCTATACTTTTTTTAATAAAATATTTTGTTTCCCTTTTAAGTGGAACTACAGTTGCTCTAAATTCTCCATTGTACTCAAAAGATATGTAGGCACAAGATGTAATGTCTTGTCGAGCATAATTTTAAAATCAAACACAAAACTTTCTTTTGTACACAATTCTCTTTTAACACGTAAATTTACAAAAAGGTTCATGTAGAGTATCACAGATGTGAGGGGTGTTAACACCTTCCCCTTGCATAATTAATCTCCATACCTAAGATCTCTGCTTTTTATTAGTTTTGATTTAAAAACTTCTTTGGGTTTTGTTTTACTCTTTTCCCTTTTCATTTGGAAACAATAAAGCGTGGTGGCGACTTTTACTAAAATAATGAGTCAAGTCAATCCAATGGCTTTGATCTCAATTTTTCCCCGCTACTGAAATTTGGCGAATCTGCTGGGGAGTAGTCCTCTAAGTGGGTTAAGCCTATTTTTGTTTATATGTGTATATTGTTATCTGTTAATTGTTATTATGTGCTTTGTCTGTTTGTTTTTTGGGTGCTTGGTGATAAAGGGCTTGATATCCCCTGTGTGAGATAAATCTTATACCCATGATTGAGTGTACATTAATATAGGATGGTGGTATAGTAATTTTGGCTTATTTGGAGTTAATCCTTAATAAGCTGACTTGATATCCCCCAACTCAGTGGATGTCTCCTTGAAAGTGGTATTGTTAAACAAGTCAGTTGTGAAAGCATTGTCGTTTTCGACCTGAGAGCAAGAGAAAATGAGGACCTAGAACCCCTTTTATCCATATTGGCCTTATTAGTACGTAATGCAGAGACTATTTGGGTGTAGATTTAATTTGTTGCTACGCGATATTGCACTCCGGCGAATTTCTCTTGAGAATTTTATTGGTTGGCTAGTAGTTGTTTAAATTGATAATATCCTAAAGATGGAATGTAGACCCTGGGAACTTTGTTAGACCCCGTTCTACAGGTACAAAACACATTAGTACATACCTTGTGGTTGGTTAAACCCATGGCTTCATGCTCGTGACGTCGAACCTTTGAACCTTGATTGTGATCTTGTGTGTGATCTTGATTGTGGTTGTTGCATCCATGCATTCATACAAAAATTGATATCCTTTCCATTTGGGTTTCAAGGAACTAAGAATTTCTATTTGAAAATTATGGAACCTGGAAGAAGAAATACTCACAAGTATAGTTTCAAAGATCCTAATCTAGAAGGACTAAGAAAGCTAGCAACTTTGGTTACTAATGTTGATGGTTTTGTGAAACGACACAGAAGACTTCTTTATATCCTATCCACAAAAGTTGAAGAGGGACTTCTTAATACTTTGGTCTAGCTCTATGATCCGGTTTATCATTATTTCACCTTTCCCGATTATCAGCTAGTACCCACCTTAGAGGAGTGTGCTCACTTGGTTGGAATTATTGTTTCCAATAAAATCTCATTTAGTGGTTTGGAGGAGATTGATCGGCCACCAATTTCACCTCGTTTCTATGTTCGGATCAATGGAAAAGCACTTCATTCGGTGGTAGTTTAAGTCGTTTTAGTCTAGTTCTTTTTAGTTTTGCTAATTTTTATATTTGAGTTTGGTGTGTTATCTTTTCTAGTTTTTGTTGGTTTTCTATTGCTTTTGATCTTGTATTGGTAGTGTTTAAGTTTTGCAGGAACAGGGCACGATTCGAGTCAAGAAAAAGTAGTTTTTGGTGAGACAGAGCTGTGACACGGCCGTGTCACACTTGCTGGAGGATAATGTTTCAAAATGCTAAGGGCCAATAAGTTAGAGGTCTGACACGGCCACCCGTGTCCCATGACACGGCCGTGTCAGACGTGCGCGCAGAAAAAGTTTTGTTTTCAACTCTTGGAATCAGTCACTTAAGGAAGGGCATTATGGACTTTTCGGAGGAGAATAATTGCTGGGAGATATTTAGTCACTGTTTGGAAAAAAAATCACTTTTTGACGGTCGTAGAACGTGAAAAGAGGATTGGAAGCACTAGGGTTTGAGGCGAAGAAATCTTCAAGAGCATCCGCGATTGAAGATCAATTCCTATTCATCTTATTGTAATGTCTTCATCCTTAATTTCTGTTATTTTGACAATTGCTATGAGTAGCTAAACTATTACTTGTTAGGGTGATGTCCCTGGATTATGTGATGTAACGAATTATATTAACCGTTGTTTCCAGATTATCTTTATGAAATTCAGTTTATGATTAAAAGTTCTTATTGCTTCATTATATTGGAAAGTATATTGTTGATTTACGATTGGGATCTTGGTCCGACAAACCGACTAAATGCTTTTTAATCATAATGTTATCACTGATAATCACTTAGGAATAAGGGTTTGATGAATAGCGATCATTTTATCCGGGCTATGTCTTATAAAATCTTGGTATAAAATTATCGTGATCAGGAATGAGAAGATAGTTTTAATCTCAAGAAGTTTTTCACTAAGGAATTAGGAAAAATCAATGTTCGGCATTGGTAGTTGAGAATTTCGTCAGTTAATCTATCAATTGGTAATTATTTCGTTACAGAGTGATTCATACATCTATCCTAACTTGTCTCCGCATCTTTTCATTAGTCAAACCTTTTTAACTCTTTCGTTTTGCATAAGCTGTTATTTAAATTAAACATAAAAACCAAACACCCCGATGACTTTTTATTCCATTGCACTGTTCTGAAATATATAATTCCTACGCAGTCCGCGAGTTCGATACTTGGGGAATTTACTCTATTATTACTACATCGGTAAAAATAGTACACTTGCTATTTTACCGGTCATGTTTTTGGCGTCGTTGCCGGGGACTGCCAAATTATAAGTTGAAGAATAGTTCAATTGAATTTTTGTTGCTCTGCAACTAAATTTTTTTTTTGTTATTTCATTTGCTTATTACTAACAATCGTCTAATCTTTTTATGCGAGGTAAGGCCTCAGCAGAATTTCTTTTTGACGCAGAGCCAGAACGATCACTACGAGCTAGACTTCAAAAAGCAAAGCAAGAACGACTAGAAGCGTTAGAAGACATTCTGACAGCTTCGGAATCTGATAACGAGGAAATCCTCTCTATTCATTCTGAGCATTCAGATTCGGAGGCTGAAATAATGGCAGCTCCCGCAGAAAGGCTGTTTGGTGATTATGGTGGAGCAAATGCTCCAACTGGCCGGATGACAATTGTAAATCAACCGGTCGATGTTGCTCACTTTCAGCTACACCCAGCAACGATTCGACAACTGGAGAAGAAACCATTTTCAGGAAGAATAAATGAAGATGCTAATAAGCATTTACAAAGGTTTCTTACTATGACAACATCTCTGAAGATAGAAGGACACTCTGAAGAAGCCAAGAAGTTGGTTATGTTTCCATTCACGTTAGCGGATGACGCTGAAGAGTGGTTCTACTCATTACCTGCTGGGAGTATTACCACATGGCAACAAATGGAGTCGACCTTTCTGAATGAGTATTTCCCTGCTGCTGTTTATATCCGTAAGAGGTATGATATTGTTAATTTTAAATAGAAGGAAGGAGAATCACTTGGAGATGCTTATAAGAGATTCAAGAGGTTGTTGGTGGCATGCCCAACTCACAACATGGATGTCACTGAACAAATGCAGAATTTTCTGAATGGTCTTAAAATGAAGACTAAGCAATTGATTGACACAGCAGCTAGTGGCTCATCCAACTTTTCAACAGCCACTGGTGTTAAAAAAATCATAGAAGCTATTGCGGCTAATGAACACTTGGAGTTATATGACCGTAGTGTTAGCCAACCTGAAGGATTAGTGGATATGAAATTGTCAACGCAAGTTGTGAAAATAGAAGATCAGGTAGCTGCGGAAGTTGAGCGGAGATTAAAACAGATGGGCCTTGAAAAATAAATAGTAGCATAAGTTCAACCGGCTTAAGCAAGTCAACCGGTGGGGTGTGAAATATGTGGAGGACCTCATTTTACTGTTCAGTGTGTTGCTACAACTCAGCAAGTGGAGGAAATAAATTTCTTGAAGCAAAACAACCCCTACTCAAATACCTACAATCCGGGGTGGAAAAATCATCCCAATTTTTCATGGAAGGACCAACCAGGGAATGTTCCTAAACAAGGGGTTCTCCCATATCAAGGTCAACAGTCACAACAACAATATAGACCTCCTCAACAACATTATCAACAACCTCAACAACAGGTCCCCAGAAAAGCAGATTGGGAGATTGCCATCTAAAAGATGGCAGCTCAAAGCTCTCAGTTTCAAGAAGAAACGAGGAGTAATTTCCGGAATACGGGTTTGTCCATTAAAAATCTGGAGATTCAAATGAGTCAGATAGCACAGCAGTTAGCAAACTCCCAACAGTCGGGGGTGTTACCAAGTGCCACAATTACCAATCCTAAAGATCATAATAATGTGAGCGCTATTGTTACTAGGAGCGGTAAAGGGAAAGGTGTAGTTAAAAATAATGATGAGGAAGAGGAACCATTGTTGGAGGTAGACTTGGAGATAAAATAGAATGAGGTAGAAGCTGAGGAAGTGGTCGTGATGGAACCAACACCAAAAGAGAAGGCGGTTGAGCAAAAGCCGGCAGTAAAACTTCCTTTTCCAATAAGGAACAAGAAAAAAAAGGGAACATGAGAAGAATTTTGACAAGTTCTTGGAGATGTTCAAGAAGCTGGAGATTAATATTCCATTCTTGGAGGCATTAGAACAAATGCCTACTTATGCAAAATTTATGAAGGACATCATCTCCAAGAAAAGAACCATCGATCGTGACCCTATTATTCTAACCAAAACGTGTAGTGTTATTTTGCAGGGTATGAAGATTCCGGTGAAGAAGAAGGATCGAGGTTCCGTGACTATTCCTTGTACAATTGGAGATAGGTCATTCAAGAAAGCTCTAATTGATTTGGGAGCTAGTGTGAGCCTTATGCCGTTGTCTATGTACAAGAGATTGGGGATAGGTAACATACAGGATACAAGAATGACACTCCAGTTTGCTGACCACTCTGTGAAAAGACCTTATGGGATAGTCGAAGACGTGCTTGTGAAAATTGACAAATTCGTGTTCCCAGTGGATTTTGTAATTCTAGAGATGCCGGAAGATGAGGAGATCCCTATTATCTTAGGAAGGCCATTTCTTGTGACAGGGAGATGTTTGATAGACATTGAAGAAGGCACAATGACTCTGAAAGTTTATGATGAAGAGCTAAAGATTGATGTGCGCAACACCATGAAGTACAAGGATGATATAGCAACTAGTCAACACATTGAGGTGATCGATCAAATCTGTACTAATGAGAATTCTTTGAAAATACAACAATTACCTTTGGAAAGAGTGTTGAGCTTGTCTATTTGCGATAAAGAGGAAGCTGTTGATGAGAAAGAAGTGGAAGTAGTGGCCATGATGGAAGCAAGTCTCATATTCAAAAGTTCTAGACAAAACCAGTGGGAGGATCTGAGACAACCTTTGGTTGAAGAAAAAAAGGAGGAACCTAAGAAGGGTGCCGAATTGAAAAAACTCCCGGAAAACTTAAAATATGTTTTCCTGGATGCTGAAAATAGGTGTTCGGCTATCATAAGCTCTCACCTTGAACGGTTGCAAGAAGTTAAGTTGGTCGAAGTGTTAAAGAGGCATAAAAGTGCCATTGGGTGGTCTATTGAAGATTTAAAAGGGATCAGCCCTACAATGTGCATGCACAAAATCCTCATGGAAGATGATCACAAGCCCATGGTCCAACCTCAGAGGCGTCAGAACCCAGCAATGAAAGAGGTGGTGAGAAAAGAAGTTGTGAAACTTTTAGATGCTGGGATGATTTACCCGATATCTGATAGTGCTTGGGTAAGTCCAGTTCATGTTGTACCCAAAAAGGGAGGAACAATCGTAATAAAAAATGAGAAGAACGAGTTGATTCCTACAAGGACTATCACATGATGGAGAGTATGCATTGACTACAGGAGACTGAACCTAGCAACCGGAAAAGATCACTTCCCGCTACCTTTTATTGATCAGATGTTAGAAAGGTTAGCGGGACATGATTACTATTGCTTCCTAGACGGATACTCTGGATATAATCAGATTGCGGTTTGTAATACGGTGAACTGACTTTTTATCCGAAATGTCGCGGTAAGCAAGAGTCGCCACCGACTTTTATTTTATCCAAATATTAGAAAGGCTAAAAGAACAAGAAAAACCTTTTAAATAGAAAACAGGGTTCGGGGGGTAATTATGCAAAGGGAAGGTGTAAGGCACCCTTTGCATCCATGGTTTTTCACGGGCTCTTAATTGCTTTGCTTTTTTTCGTTCAGAAATGTATAAGAAGTGAATATGGACTTTAGCTCGTAAATGAGCATAGCCATTTTGAAGGTTTATGAGAAAGAATATGAAAAAAAAAGTTTTAGCCAGAGCAAGGCAAATAGGGGCAATTACCTTAATAATGTAGAAAATAGTTCTTTTAGCCTTTCAGGGTGAAAGGGTCTGTCCATGCCATAAGAGGGCAGGAAGCCTTTCATTTGGAGGTTGAAGGGTCATCGAGAGTTCGTTCGCCATAAGACTGTCCCATGCCATAGAGAGGCAGGTAGTCTAAGGGAAGAACCAGAATAGCCTTTCGTAGGCAGCCAGAGGATACCTCAGCCTTTTCGTAGGCAACTTCCGAGGGTCGAGGTCATATTGGTGTATCGAAGGCAGCATCATTAGGGTCTTATGACCTTTGTATTTATCGAGGCAAACATGGCTGAGGTATCCTCATATTCGAGGGACATGGTGTAACACCCATAATTTCAGTTTATTAATTTAATTTGGATTTAAATTAAAATAATTGGAATTTGAGAATTTAAATTGGATTTAATTGGAAAATGAGGGAGTGAGAGCTATTGGGCTTATGGTGTGGTGATAGTAAAAGAGGGGTGTTAATTAGTTAGGCCTTTTACTAAGTTGTGGTTAATTTATTTTATTTTATTTTTCATAAAATAAGAAAAAGGAACCAATTGGGGAGAAAGGAAGAACACGTGAAAAGAGCAAGAGAAGAGAAAGAGGCAAGAACGTGGAACCGGAAGGAGAGCATTCAAGAAATTCATCGAGGTAAGGGGGGACTCTTCCTTTTAGTATCTATTATGTGATCTTAGGTAATAGGTAGATTGATGTATGGTTTGGTTCAATTAGATATTGGGATTGTTAGGTTAGAGTACTCTCATTTGGATTGAATTGATGATGATGGTGTGAACTATTTGGCTAATAATGATGTTTTATGGTATATAATTGACTGTGTGATGATTATATGCCTGTATACGATGTCTGGAATCGTTTTTGGGTGAAAAGGATGTGAAATCGCAAGTCTGAACGCAGACCCGTAACTCTGCAAAATCGCCAGGTCGCGCCGCAAACCCCTGTTTGCGCCGCGAACCGTTGGGCAGAAAAACCAGGAAGCTGTGTTACGCTCAGGTCGCGCCGCGTCCATGTGTTGGCGCCGCGAAGGCGTAACTTTTTCTCGTTCCGCGCCGCGTCCATGTGTTGGCGCCGCGTGCTGTTAGTGACGGAACATTTCTTTAAAAATGCGTAACTTTCAAACTGTAGGTCCGTTTTTAGTGCCGTTTTGGGCGTTGTGCAAGTAATTAAATGTTTTATATGATGAATGATGAATGTAGGCAGTGGCCGACTTTATTTCTATAAAGCTTGATTTAATTACTTGATGAAAATTTGACATTGTGTGCAATATGGGATAGGTGTAACAATGTAATTGATGTGATGATGAATTGGTTGTGATTATTATTATGATTGTGATGAATGCATGACTATTTGAATGATGTTGAAAACATGTACATACTTATTCGGTGATGTGGTGATGATATGAGTTGTTCATCGTGGTTCGGTGTGTTTTAAGTATGTTATATGTGTTTCATTCATTCATATGCATTGATGTTGGATCCCGATGATGTTTGGATCGTTGTGGACATATTTCCCATTGTGTGGAAATTGTGTCAGTGGGCCGTATCTCGATGAGGCGTAGATCGGTTAGGTGGATTGATTCCACGGTTTATTGGTACCACATGCATAGTGTCAGTTGTGTCATATGCATTCTGTCATAAAATGATTGTATGGATTTTTGTAATGTGTGTTGTAATCTATTATTGTGTGAATTAATAATGGATGTGAATCTGAATATGTATAATTGGGTGAACGGTATATTATGATGCTTGTTACTTATGAATTGCATAATATTTACTAATTGAGAATGAGACTCACCCTTACATGTTGTCATTTTCAGATTGAGGAGTAGCGGCATTAGTGCTTGGTGAGGATGACTCGTAGAGTTTATCCGTTTGTGTTGGGTCGTGTCGGTCATGCTCTGATCTGTAACACTGGGGAACGATAGTCATAGAGTTTTTATGAAACTATCCATTTTATTTGGTGTTGAATTATGATTGCATTTGGTTGTATTTGATGATGTTTAGTATTCCGCTGTGATAAACATGATTATGTTTTGGTGAACCGTTTCCTAATGAAGCATGACTTTGACCTTAGTTGATTTAATTATTTTGAATAATTGTGGCACCCTTGTGCATATGTTTTTACTCTGATTAAATATTAAAAATTGCCGCGGGGTTTAGAAGGGTGTTACACATGGCTATTCTGCAAAACACAAGGCAACAGGCAACAGAGAGGTTACCCCAAAAGTGTGCGTGTGTGCACCAATCACGTGATCAGATTCAATTATTTATCTTGTAATTAGTTATCCTAATTCAGTTCAAGGCTTGCACTCCCTAAGATTACTAACCACAACAGAAAGTATAAAGCAATTTAAGTGCCTTCAAGGCCAATCAATACAGACTAGAAGCAGATACATAAGAATATGGGGAGGGGAGTAAGAATCCAGCGGGTTTGACACAAGTAATAATTAAGCAAAACATAAAAGAGATCAGAGTTTAGGGTTACCGACTATTCGAGCTTTGGCGGTTAGCAAACCTTTGGATTTGATCTGATATGGTTTGTAGTCGGAGGTAGCTTCGAGGTTAACCCTGAAAGGGGCAAAAATAAAGGCAGACAGATAGAAAAAGACGTGAGTGTAGGCGGAGTTCATTATATTAAAAATAACAAATATTTAAACAAGGGTTAAATCAGGACTTAGCTTCATAGTGGGCGTGGTGCGTAGTCGGAAGGTATTTGAAAATAACCTAAAAAGAATACACAAAGAAATATTTTTCAGTGTATGAATGATCGAATAATAAACCTCACAAATCCTGATTTAGGGCACAAGTTAACCATGGTTAATAAAATGAATAAAAACCAAATTAATTAATTATTGGTTTTCAACCTAATTAATTAAATCGGCAAAAATTAAAATTTCGATTAAATTAACTAGCCTTAATATGTATTTTAATTAATAAAAAAAACCTTGATAATTTATCAAATAACCAAACAATTAATTTATTTAAGCATTTAAATCATTTAAATCGAATAAAATTATTGATGATAACTAAAATAAATATTTTTTATTTTAATATTGTTGTGAGAAAGAAAAAGGAAAAGAAATTAGAAAAAAAAGTTTTTTATGAAATAAAAAGGAAGTTTGAAAAGATTTTGAAAACAAAATAAAATATGAATAAACAAAATTAAAACAAAGAAAATTAGGAAAAAATTTATTTTAATATGTATTGATGTTTACAAGGGCGCGCTCTTGCCCACTATGCCATCTTCAATTCGCTGTTTACTATGCAACTTTAACACATAATATATGAAAGCAGAAAATTCAATGTTTCAAAAAGAAAACCGCGCGTGGCTGGTACTTCTTCTTCTTCATTCATCTTCTGAAAACACAAAGGCTTTGGCAACGGTTTCCTTGTGTTGCCATATCCCTGCAACTTTTGAACCTGCAAATAGTCATCAATAAACACGAGATAACAACCCAGATCACCTATACGCTATACCCTGAGTCCAAAAATACAGTTGATTTCCGTTAATTTGGTCTCTAACCGCGTGGCCCCAAATCGCGACCACAAAACCCTAGCCATGGTGAAGCTTTACATCTGCGCTTAAACTTCAATCAAATTATACAGACACCATCGAAACATCAATACAAGCAAGATTATTTGATCAAATTTAATTAAAAGTGTAAGAATATATGAAATCGAAACCGAAACCGAGGTGGATAAAGTGTAGTCGTATTCTTTGATTCTGTACGTATGAAGGACTTGTGAGAGTCTGGAATCAATCAGAGAAGATCGAGGAATGTATTGGAGTCCTTTATTTGTCCTAAATCGCTCACGAATTTGAGACTCGAGTTTGGTTTTTTCTTGACTTTTTGAGCTTGGTACCAATCCTATCAGGCTGAAATCCTTGTCCAAAAAAAAACCCTTTTTCCACTGATTAACATTAGGTTTATATATGCAGAATAAATTTAGGTTAACAATCCAATCAAATCATGTGCTTTGATGGTGAATATTTGATTGAAGTTCTTCAAATGGAATCCTTCTCTTTTGGTCCAAATCTCCTTTTCCACGTTTTGCCGCTCCTTCTCATTGATTTATTTTTATATATTTTTTAATTGATTTAAATCTTAACCAATCAAATAAAATATATGACCTTTATTACCAATTTATGATATTATTTGATTTAATTTGCATTTAAATTAACAAAAGCAAATAAAAATGAAATAAAATCAAGAAAAATAATATTTGGGTTATGGGCCTTCTTTAAGATCATGGGTCAATTTAGTATTCAAATGGTAGGTCCATTAGTGAATAATCTCTAAATTCTTTGAATTGACATTTGTGTATTTTTCAAAATTTGAGCCGACTTGTCCTTTTGTGGATTTCTGATATTTTCTGGATGGATCATGATCAACCTTTGATCAAATGATGCGTCTAACACTGAAATATTGATATTGACCCAAAAATCAGAAGTCTTAATTGTATTTTGACCATAGTTGACTTTTAGGTCGACCAGTCGATTATTGACTTTCTAGAGCAATTGAGTGACCAATCTTTTGAATTGAGACCTGAAATTTGTCATGGAGATAATGTGGAGTATCTTAGACCATATGGGATGCTTCGGAGCCTTTGGTTCATTGATTTTCTTTCAGAACAACAAAACCCTAAATCTTTGAGCCTTGTTTAGGAGAGGGTGTCTTGGAGCTTTGTATTTTGATTTGACTTTTGAATAGGAGAAATAGTATGGGCAAATTTTTGGGTATGACAGCTGCCCCTGTTCAATTTTCTTATATCTGAAGATGTAGACTAGCATGCGTGCCTGTCGGAATTTGAAGATAGAAGAGGATTGAACACTAGAATACCCAGGAATTTGCCCTAGCTGAAGTAGGGACTTCTGTCGGAGATGGGCTTGAAGATGCCATCTGGGCCTTGAGAGAAAGTTTATTGGAGATGGGCTTAAAGATGCCATCCAGTTGAGCACGCATTAGATTATGTTTGAAGTGTTTGAGAAGTAGTTGTTTGAGTGTTGATCGTGTCATTACTGTTTGTAGTGGACGAATTAGATCTGTGAGAGTTGATCGTGTCAGTACCGTTCGTAATACCTGAATTAGATCTCGGAAAGATTATCGTGTCTACACCGTTCGTGATGATAGAATTAGATCTATTGTCGTGTCTGCGCCGTTCGTAGTGACTGAATTAGACTTTAGAAACAGTTGATCGTGTCTACACCGTTCGTGATGATAGAATTAGATCTTTGAATGTCTCTTGATTATCTCTGAACTATCTCTGGAGAATACCCGGAACTAAGTATCAGAACTAAATCTATGTCTTGATCATTTCTGAACTATCTCTGGAGAATATCCGGAACTAAGTATCAGAATTAAATCTCGGTATTGATTATTTCTGAGCTATCTTTGGAAGATATCTAAAATTAAGTGTCAGAAGTAAATCTCTTGGTCTTGATTATCTCTGAACTATCTCTGGAAGATATCCAAAATTAAGTATCAAGATTAAATCTTTATTTGGATTATCTCTGAACTATCTCTGGAGAATACCCGGAACTAAGTATCAGAATTAAATCTCGGTCTTAATTATCTCTGAACTATCTCTGGAAGATATCCAAAATTAAGTATCAGAACTAAATCTCTGTCTTGATTATCTCTGAACTATCTTTGGAAGATATCCAAAATTAAGTGTCAGAACTAAATCTCTGTCTTGATTATCTCTGAACTATCTTTGGAAGATATCCAAAATTAAGTATCAGAACTAAATCTCCGTCTTGAATGAGTGTCAGAATTAAATCGTTGACTTGATTATCTCTGCACTATATCTAGAAGACAATGTTTATTTGATAGTAGAAATAGGCTGAAAAAAGAAACGTTAGTTTCATTCAATGTCGTGATGCATGTATTGTAATTTTTGAAATGAATGAGAGTGTTATGCCTATGCAATGAGGCGCATGTATGTTATGTATGAATTTACTATGATACATGATTTATGCTATTTGGAGTATCTCGATTGAAAAAATAACTCCTTCTGCTGTTGTAATTTTGATGTTTGATCTTATCTTGAAGATGCTCAGCTGAGAATTTATGATTCTTGCTTGGGGATGATCAGTAACTTGATGTACCCTGATTGGGGACAAAAAGTATTAGTAACCCATGTTGGAGAAGAGAAAGGTGTCGGGGAACCAGCAATGTTGAAGAGGTAGACTCTGTTGAGGAGCTATGTCTTTTGTTGGACGAGTATGTTTGAAGATATCTTTTCGAGGATTACTCTGTGGGGATATGATCCTGTGAAATCGGCTTTGTGGAGGACGTGGAGGTCTTGAATGTTGCCCCCAGAATTATAGTAACTACCATTCCTGGATTTGTGTTGATTAGAACATGCCAATGAATATTGATCGAAGTATCAACTGGACTCGCATAGATTTGCCCCCGCTAGTAGAGACTTTGAAAAGATTCGCCTCGCGAGGACTTTATGAGACGTGCACTATGGGCGACATGCCCCTAGTAATCATAGGCCAAAGCCAATTTCCCCTATTGGTTGGGAAGTAGCTTCAGATCTATTTGGATGCATGCCCCTGATTGTTTTGGCATCCTTGAGAGATTCTCGGAATCTTGACTTGATTGTCCCAGATTGATCGGGAAATAGTTTGAAATCCACTTGGGATGTATGCCTTTGAATTTTTGGCATTTGAGAGATTGATTGGGCAAAGCGTGTCATGCCCCTTGTATACGTAGGAGACATTGCTTCTCGGAGTAATCTTGTCTGTCGGGATAACGTCCAGTCATTAGTTGTACCCTGTGCAAATTCTTTCTGTTGCTAACGTTTGAAATTATGTAGCAGAATTTGTTTAATAATGAATTCATGAGATGCAATGCATACGTTTGTCTTGAGTTTTTGAAAAACGTTAAAACAGGAGATGTAAAGGCGTGATATTTGTAAAAACATGGTATTTGTAAAAAACAGGATATCAACTTAGCATTTGTAGTAAACCTTAAGGAGTCGGGATACCTTTTTGGTGACAGTATGCTCTCGAACTAACCATGCTTCAATTAGGACTTTCAAGGGTTGTAACGTGGCTTGGTTCACGGTTTAAGAAACAAAGGATAATGGCTCGAAATTTGATTGTACCCACCCCTCTTCGTGATGATCGTCAGTCCTAAGCTCAGTTAATTCAACTTATGCATTCAGGTTCCAAGAGACTTTGGATTTGCACCTTTGATAATGATGATGGTTCACAAGCAAAGAGAACTTTTGAGATGGCAGTCACTTCTTCCTTTTGGTAGTCACAACATTGTGTTGTTCAGGAATTTACTGACTTCTCTTTTTTCATCTTTCGATATCCCTAACTTTTGCCTATACTGTCTATTTTGAGCTTACAGTCAGCGGGATGCCTTGATTTTTGCCTAAGTCTTCTTTTTAATTTTTGACTTAGCAGGCTTTTCTTTGTATATGTGTTTTTTCATCATTTTTGTTTTTGAAAGATATTGACTGCCTCGCTTAATGATTGATGAACCATTGTTGGCTTTTGATTGACATCTCCAACACTTCTTTGATGTGTGCGGATGAACGCTTGTGATTGAAACATTTCTTGAAAAGTGTACCGAACGATTCTTTTAAAATAGAATGCACAGCCAAATTAACTGAGAACTACCCTGCCCCAGGTTATGATCAAGGGTTTTTAATTTGTTCAAGAAAGAAAACTTCTGCTCCTTAGGCTCAAAGGGGTAGACGAGGGATTACCATCCTTATATCTCCACTATTTAGGGGTTGAAACAATGCCTGTACATCGTCAGCATAGTCCGTTCGAAAGCATATTGTATGAGGTTGCGGTATCGTTTTCGTCATCCTCCCTTAAAAGGTATACAGCTTTAGCAGGAGTTGAATACCACAGGACATATGCAAAGTGAAGACACAATTTTAAAATGAGTGATAGCGAAATAATTTATTCAAGACAAACATATGCAATGCACTGATGATGATTATTAAAGCAAATAATGTCTATCATAAGTCGAATGTTTAAACAAACAGGAAAGAAATTGCAAACTGAAAGTAAAACTAATGATCTTAAAGTCCATCCTTCTAAACATTAATCAGTCTTGTCGTGATTAGGCATAGGAGCAGTGATCACTACAGGAATCTTTGGATGGTTGAATTCAATTTCACCAGCATCGATCATTTCTTGAATCTTGTTCTTCAATGACCAACAATCATTCGTATCGTGTCCAGGGCTATTGGAATGATATGCGCACCTCGCATTGGGTTTATAGCCAGTAGCGGAAGTGTTGGGCTTCGCCGGAGGATCCCTTTCAGTAATCAAATTTGCCTTTAGTAGATGTTGCAATACCTGAGCCAGCGACATATTGATCATTGTAAACTGACGCCTCGGTGCACCTGGCTTGCTTCGTTGTTGTGGAATTGCTTCAGCAGGTAGGTCGCGTTCATTGCGACCTTTCTGGTTGTACATAGCATTAGCCATATGAGGCTTCTCAGGTGAGTTGAAGTTAACGATCTCGTCGTCAATTAAGTCTTGAATCTTGTACTTCAGTTGCCAACAATCCTCTGTGTCATGACCAGGACTGTTCGAATGATAAGCACATCTTGCATGATACTTGTACCCAGGAGTGGCATTGGTAGGAAATGAATATGGAGGCAATAGAGTTATCAAGTTTTGATTGAGCAGTTGTTGCAAAACTCGAGACAGTGGCATGTGCAACGGAGTAAATGCTCGCTTAGGTTTGGATTTCCGATTATCTTTACCACCTTGATGCTTATGTTGATTCTTCCCTTTCTCGATCAGAAGTGCCTTCATTTCTTCTTGCCCCTTAGACAAATTCAGAATCAAGGCTTGGAACTCGGCATTTTGAGCTCGGAGATTTTTGTAGATTGTTCAAGATCCATGATGCTGAAATAAACAGCGAGGGAGGATGAGAGACCTATTGTAAGAAACCTGTTATGCGATGTTATGAATGCAAATGCAATATTTTCAAGGATCTTTAGGCTTTTAGTTAGCAATATTAGAAAATGATTTGGTCGCGTCTTTGTCTGCAGAAGTCTGAGTTTTGTCTTTGAACGGCTTTCTTTGAGAATCAAGCTCACCATATCGAGTGGGTCATCGCCTCTGATTCGGGATACTTCTGAATTTGAAAGTATAAGGCTAGAGGAAAATAAATCCTCTTGCCCCTTGCTAGGTACTGAGTCTTTGAATTGGAAGGTGTGTGGCCAGAGGAAAATAAATCCTCTTGCCCCTTGATTAGGAAATCAGTCCTTGATAGAGGTACCTGAAGTTGTGCGCCCTAAATCCTTAAGATCCTTGAAAGGGTTAGTTAAGTCATGTTATGCTTATGATGTCATGATGTCATGATGTTATGCGAATGCAGTGCATTAGGCGTAGTGTGAGATAGTAAGGACAAACAAGTCATTTTAACAAAACCTGCAAAGAGACGAAGGTTTAGTAGCATACACAAACAAGTCACGCAAGTCACACAAGTCACACAATTTTTGGCTTAAGGCTTGCATGGGGTCTGATCAGGTGTCCTTCCCAAGGGTATTTCTACGGATAAGGAAATTTCAGCAACGGGTTCTACAAGTTATCCAGAATTGTCAGCCCTTCTAAAGCACCCTCGAACATGATACATTCGCATCATGCAATGATACTTTGAGAAAGGACCTATCTGAATTGTAGCATCGGGTAGCGACTAGTTCTCAACATTTGTCAAGAGTAGTCCCCCCACTACGTTCCTAAAGGCCAAGATGGGTTAAGGGTAACTAAAGGTCCTTGAGCTCCGGCGCACCCACAGACAAATACATAGACCCCCCCTCATTTGAGAAAGGTGTGCATATGCTATGGAGTCCTAACTCAAGTGTGAACTTCATATTGACTCATCTCCCACATATGTGAAAGAGGTCGCCATGACTATGCCACTCCTAATCTTAAGTGTTCTTTGTTAGACGCTGGCCTTAGGATCTAGAGGGGGGGTGAATAGATCGTTCACAGTTTTACGGAGTTAAACGACTTTTCAGCGGAAGTGATTCTGAATCGACTCGCGTCTATTCCGAACCACTATTGAAACGATTGTATATGTGTTTAAAACCAGTCAAAAACTTGAGGTAAGTGATAAGAGTATACGTTGCAGAATCAAAGCGTTGCTCTTATTGAAAATCAGATTAACTTCTTGTATGATGGACAATGTTTGCAATGCAGTAAAAGTGATAGAAACAAATATACAAACACTTGGTGATAATGATCAAATTGACGGTGATTCAATATGTGATGGATTGTGATGTTTATATAAGTTCTTAATTCACAATCTTAACACTCGAATCGTTGATCAATTTGCTATTATAACCAATTATGAACAGAACGTAAATGAAAAAGTAAAAGCGACAAGAACACGATATTTGTTTAGGCAGTTCGTCGATCGTCCTCGCTACGACTACGTCTGCCCCCAATTCTAAACTGAAATTGGGTAATCTTTCATTAATGTTGAAAGTAGTATATACAAAGAAGATAACAAAGCGATAAACCATAAACCAATTATGTCGATCCTTTGAATCTTCTTCCCCCTTAATCTTGAGTCAGATCAAGGTTATCCAAGAGCTTCACTTTGATCCCTTTCTGCAGTGTCTTCAATTCCCTCGAACTCTTGTTCTTCAATCTTCACACTCAGCCGGATCCTCGATGAAACCTCTTGATAAAAACCCCCAAGAAACACCTATCTTGGAGGACAAAACCCTCGGATTTTATTCACCAAAAACCCCACAAATCTTCACCCACTAGGAATCTTCAATTCCGTTCCATGGACGTTATCGAACTCGATCACTAACCCTCAACGCAAGAATGATTATGTGTAATTGTGTTGGAGATGACGAAGAAAGAAGATGAGAAGCCTTTGTGTATCTTTCAGTCTTTGGTGTTGATTGAATAATTAACATGGAATGATATATATAGTTGCTGGTATGTTGGAGCAGAGAAAACACATAATTTGGGAAGTTTTCAGCAATTAGGTTGACCTACTTTAGTGCTTAGGTCGACCTAACAGAAGCAGAGTTGAAGTTGTCCCAGTTAGGTTGACCTGTTAGGTTGGCCTAAAATCTGTTAGGTTGACCTGCTGAAGGTTTAGGTCGACCTAAAGTCAGTTAGGTTGACCTGTTGAAGGTTTAGGTCGACCTAAAGTCATTTGTTTCCAGTTAGGTCGACCTGTTGAAGGTTTAGGTCGACCTAAAGTCAGTTGAAATGCATTTTTGTGACTTTTCTTCAGTTTAGGTCGACCTAGGAGTGTGGGTAGGTCGACCTAACAGTGACCTTGTCAATTTTGCTGAGTTTGCTCTGGTTTTGAGTCGACCTAGGGCTTTGCTTGGTCGACCTAACAGATGCAATACCATTTTCTAAGTGATTTGAGCTTCATAATCTTCCATTGTCTTGAGTCATTCATTTATGCTTTTGTATTTGGTTGCTTGTGATGTTTGACATGAATCAAAAACTCATTTGTGAGTGTATGCTTGTTCTTACAAACTCCCCCTTTTTGATGATGGCAAACATTTGATTAAATGACGAAAGCTCCCCCGGTCTTGTATGCGTAAGCTCCCCCGTACTAAGCTCCCCCGTACTCTCAACTCATCTCCCCCTTTGACAACATCAAATGAAACCAGGAGAATAGTAGAAGAGAATAACAAAATAATCTAAACAAAACAATGTCTTACATAACACACTAGTAAAGAAATAGAGCATAATATCCAAACATATTTAAAGGTACAAACCAAGCTTAAGTTCAAGTAATAAAAGACATAATAACATGACAGAAATGAGATGCAATGCAATGAAACGAACTAATGCAATGCTCGCTAACGTTTGCCCAAACATGTTAGATGTATGCTTATTCTACTATTTTCATGTCCAAACATGATATGTTATGAGTAATGATGAACAACATATACATGTAAATGAGATAGGTGGAGAAGCATATAAGAAGTCACTATAAACATGTTAATTGATAGCATATTATAGCATCAATGATATTTTTGGAAGTGAACAACAAACATGTTACCACTTTCTCAATTATAGGTATCTCATCATCATTTCGTAGAATGAAGTATATTCCTCTAGTCAATGTGGAATGATACTTGATGTGATGATGAACTACCTTCATACTAAGAGAGATGTTAGCTTGAGCATAATCAATATATATAAAGTAAAGGAATAAAATTAAGAAAACAAACGCATTTAGCTCAAATTAGAGATATCTAATATCCCTAATTCCCAATGAATGTTGAAGAACTGCTCCGTTGCAAGAGGTTTGGTGAAGATGTCAGCTAGTTGCTTCTTGCTCTTCAAGTTTATGGTACTTGTGTTGTCGCACATGATAGGTATACGATCAAGCTTAATACCAAAGTCAAGAAGTTGTTGCTTCAGCCATAATATCTGCGCACAGCAGCTTCCGGCAGCTACATATTCTGCCTCAGCAGTAGATAATGCAACCGATACTTATTTCTTGCTATGCCAACTTATCAATGAATTTGAGAATAGCTGACATGTTCACTGGTGCTCTTTCTATCGGATTTGCAGCCAGCAAAATCTGAGTCGGAGAATCCTACCAAATAACACTCATTTCCCTTCGGATACCATAGGCCATATGTAGGAGTTCCACGTAGATATCGCAGAATTCTTTTGACAGCTTTTAAGTGAGATTCCTTTTGACAAGATTGATATCTTTCTCATCTTTGTCTAGGTTAGTATTTGTTGCCATAGGTGTGTCAATCTCCTTCGCTTCACTCATTCCAAGTCTTTTGAGCAGCTCCATGAGACTCATCTCAAATTCACTCTTCCTATTGATTGTAACCTTGAACAACTAATCTAGCTTTGTTTCTAGTGATAACTCCGATCTCATTAAGTTTGTTACGAAAAACCCATCTAGTACCGATTACTTGATGATCTCCTGGATGAGAGACAAAGTCCCAAACATCATTCCGTTTAAATTGGTTTAATTCTTCTTGCATGGCCATTAGCCAATGCTCATCAAGTAATGCGTCCTTCACGTTTTTCGGTTCAACTTGTGAAACAAAAGCAAAATGATGACAAAAGTTACTTATCTTGGAGCGTGTTGTCACACCCTTTGAGATGTCCCCTATTATGTTGTCGATTGGATGATCTTTTACATTTGTCCAGGCCTTAGGAAGTTCTTCATTGTTTGAGATACTTTCTTTTTCAACACTATCATGAGACTCATCTTTCTCTTTCTTAGCATCTTCCTTTGCAACACTTTCACTTTCGTCTTCCTTATCTTTGACAATTTCTTCAGTGGATGGGCCTGCACTATCAAAAGATATACCTTTCTCGACACATTTTGCATAAGATTCATCAAAAAGAACACATGAACTGACTCTTCAACACTAAGTAGTAACTGAATTGATAGAACCTATATGCCTATATGCCTTACTAGATTGAGAGTAAAAAAAAATATGCCTTCTTCCAAGTTTTAGCATATAAATGTGGTTTACCCATGTGCCATTAAACATGATCTCTCTTTTCTTAATATGTTCTATTGTGCAGCCAAAATTTGTAAAAGTTACTTTGAAGTCTTTGTCGCACAATTGACTAATACTTAGGAGATTATGTTTAAGACCTTCTACTTAGTAACACATCAGTTATAGTTGTGGTAGACGGGTTACCTACACTTCTTTTACCAAGTATAGCTCCCCGATTGTTGTCTCCATAGGTGACATACCCCTTTTTCTTTGCGTGGAACTTTAACAAAGAGTGATATGTCTCCCGTCATGTGTCTTGAACATCCGCTATCAAGGAACCACAACCTTTCGGCAATGTCAAGACACTTTTCCTGCAAAATTAATTTATAGTGGAAGGTCCCCAATCTTCATTGGGTCCTGGGTGGTGAGTACATAAACTGTTGCATTTAGGCAACCATTGAAATACTCCTTTAGGAACTAAAATCCTCCTAAATTTGCATTTTTCAATGGTATGTCCCTTTTTGCAACAATAGTGACAGGTAATATGATGAGAATATGCTGTTTTGCTAGTTGATACTTTTGGTACAAAAGTGTATTTACTATATAAAGGAGTATACGATCTTTTGAACTTATTTGGATCAACCGCAAACGTCATTTTTGGTTGTAGAGCCTTATCTAATTTGGCCTTTAGGTCTCTCACTTCTTTTTGCCAAATATGACATGTCTCACAACCAAACCTTGATGTAGGATCTTCCTCAATTTTATCCTTTTGAATATCTAGCATAGATTGTTTCAAAGCTTCCATGTCCTTTTCGGTCTTCTCAACTTTTGATTCAAGATATGAAAAAATTTTCTTATTTGAGGCCAAAAGTTTAAAAGCTTCAATTGCATCTCTATGTAGTTCTTCAAAGGCTAATTTTAATTGAGCATGAGATACCTTATCTACGAGTTCAGGTTTAAGATGACTTACACGTTTCTTTTTCTTGTGTTGATGAGCCGTAAGACATAAGTTTGTCAATTCTTCTTCATCGCTTGATGAGTCTTCACTAGATGAATCACTTTCCCATGCTATGTAGGCTCTTCTAGATTTGTTGTGACCTTTGCTTTGGTTCTTCTCTTTCTCCTTCTCAAGGTATGGACAATCCGGTTTGTAGTGACCGATTTTGCCACAATTGAAGCAAGGACCTTTGATTTTTCCTTTGTTATTGTCATCTTGTTTGAACTTGTTTGATTGCTTTCTATAGTTGATCAACCCTTTGTCAGAATGTTTTGCTCCATTTTTCTTTAGGTATTTGTGGTATCTTCGCACAAACAGTTCCATTTCCTCATCATCGGAGTCTTCATCATCACTTGTATCACTATCCTCTAGCTCTTGTCTTGAGGTCTTGGAGCTTGAAGCTTTTAGAGCTATTGACTTCTTCTCTACCTCTTTCTCCATGTTCTTCTCTTTCTTTGCCCTTTTCTCATGCATGTCAAGGCATTTAAGATGTTGTTCATGTTCTTCTAGTTTACCAAAGAGAGTGGTGATGTCTAAGGTGTTTAGATCATTTGCTTCCTTTATTGCTGTAACCTTGGGTTGCCATTCCCTGTTCAAACATCTTAAGATTTTGTTAGTAGCAACTGCATTGGAAACAGGTCTATCAAGAGAATTTAAACGATTTTTCAAGTGAACGAATCTCTTCTGCATGTTTTTGATGGATTCACCATCTTCCATGTGGAAGAGTTCGAATTCTTGAGTTAGCGTATTGATTCTAGCTAGTTTGACATCATCCGTTCCCTCGTGGGCAACTTGCAATGTGTCCCACATAGCTTTAGCGGATCTACAATGGGAAACGCGATAGTATTCATCAACTCCTAGAGCTGAGATTAGAATGTTTCTCGCTTTCCAATCGTATGCATATCTCTTTTCATCTTCAGCATCCCAAGTATTTTCTGGTTTTGGAACAACTGCACCAGCTGCATTTGTCATGGTGATCTGAAAGGGACCATTGACAATAGCTGTCCAGATGTTCCTATCAATTGCATTGATGTGGACACACATACAATCCTTCCAATAGCCATAGTTTTCACCGTTGAAAACTGGAGCTCTATTGTGAGCCCCTTTAGGTCCGGAAGCCATCTTTCCAATAAGTGTTTCACGTAGCACGGAATAAACCAGAGCTCTTGATGCCACTTGTTAGACGCTAACCTTAGGATCTAGAGGGGGGGTGAATAGATTGTTCACAGTTTTACGGAGTTAAACGACTTTTCAGCGGAAGTGATTCTGAATCGACTCGCGTCTATTCCGAACCACTATTGAAACGATTGTATATGTGTTTAAAACCAGTCAAAAACTTGAGGTAAGTGATAAGAGTATACGTTGCAGAATCAAAGCGTTGCTCTTATTGAAAATCAGATTAACTTCTTGTATGATGGACAATGTTTGCAATGCAGTAAAAGTGATAGAAACAAATATACAAACACTTGGTGATAATGATCAAATTGACGGTGATTCAATATGTGATGGATTGTGATGTTTATATAAGTTCTTAATTCACAATCTTAACACTCGAATCGTTGATCAATTTGCTATTATAACCAATTATGAACAGAACGTAAATGAAAAAGTAAAAGCGACAAGAACACGATATTTGTTTAGGCAGTTCATCGATCGTCCTCGCTACGACTACGTCTGCCCCCAATTCCAAACTGAAATTGGGTAATCTTTCATTAATGTTGAAAGTAGTATATACAAAGAAGATAACAAAGCGATAAACCTTAAACCAATTATGTCGATCCTTTGAATCTTCTTCCCCCTTAATCTTGAGTCAGATCAAGGTTATCCAAGAGCTTCACTTTGATCCCTTTCTGCAGTGTCTTCAATTCCCTCGAACTCTTGTTCTTCAATCTTCACACTCAGCCGGATCCTCGATGAAACCTCTTGATAAAACCCCCAAGAAACACCTATCTTGGAGGACAAAACCCTCGGATTTTATTCACCAAAAACCCCACAAATCTTCACCCACTAGGAATCTTCAATTCCGTTCCATGGACGTTATCGAACTCGATCATTAACCCTCAACGCAAGAATGATTATGTGTAATTGTGTTGGAGATGACGAAGAACGAAGATGAGAAGCCTTTGTGTATCTTTCAGTCTTTGGTGTTGATTGAATAATTAACATGGAATGATATATATAGTTGCTGGTATGTTGGAGCAGAGAAAACACATAATTTGGGAAGTTTTCAGCAATTAGGTTGACCTACTTTAGTGCTTAGGTCGACCTAACAGAAGCAGAGTTGAAGTTGTCCCAATTAGGTTGACCTGTTAGGTTGGCCTAAAATCTGTTAGGTTGACCTGCTGAAGGTTTAGGTCGACCTAAAGTCAGTTAGGTTGACCTGTTGAAGGTTTAGGTCGACCTAAAGTCATTTGTTTCCAGTTAGGTCGACCTGTTGAAGGTTTAGGTCGACCTAAAGTCAGTTGAAATGCATTTTTGTGACTTTTCTTCAGTTTAGGTCGACCTAGGAGTGTGGGTAGGTCGACCTAACAGTGACCTTGTCAGTTTTGCTGAGTTTGCTCTGGTTTTGAGTCGACCTAGGGCTTTGCTTGGTCGACCTAACAGATGCAATACCATTTTCTGAGTGATTTGAGCTTCATAATCTTCCATTGTCTTGAGTCATTCATTTATGCTTTTGTATTTGGTTGCTTGTGATGTTTGACATGAATCAAAAACTCATTTGTGAGTGTATGCTTGTTCTTACATTCTTGAATCCGGGTATAGGATTCGTCCTTCAGTTAATTCCCGAAACAACCCTGAAAAATAAAGCAAGCAAAGCAAACAATAGAAAACATTTAAGTGAATCCTAAACTTTTAAGGTAACCCCTCTTTTATTCGAAAAATCCCCAGCAGAGTCGCCAGTTCTGTAATACGGTGAACTGACTTTTTATCCGAAATGTCGCGGTAAGCAAGAGTCGCCACCGACTTTTATTTTATCCAAATATTAGAAAGGCTAAAAGAACAGGAAAAACCTTTTAAATAGAAAACAGGGTTCGGGGGGTAATTATGCAAAGGGAAGGTGTAAGGCACCCTTTGCATCCATGGTTTTTCATGGGCTCTTAATTGCTTTGCTTTTTTTCGTTCAGAAATGTAGAAGAAGTGAATATGGACTTTAGCTCGTAAATGAGCATAGCCATTTTGAAGGTTTATGAGAAAGAATATGAAAAAAAAAGTTTTAGCCAGAGCAAGGCAAATAGGGGCAATTACCTTAATAATGTAGAAAATAGTTCTTTTAGCCTTTCAGGGTGAAAGGGTCTGTCCATGCCATAAGAGGGCTGGAAGCCTTTCATTTGGAGGTTGAAGGGTCATCGAGAGTTCGTTCGCCATAAGACTGTCCCATGCCATAGAGAGGCAGGTAGTCTAAGGGAAGAACCAGAATAGCCTTTCGTAGGCAGCCAGAGGATACCTCAGCCTTTTCGTAGGCAACTTCCGAGGGTCGAGGTCATATTGGTGTATCGAAGGCAGCATCATTAGGGTCTTATGACCTTTGTATTTATCGAGGCAAACATGGCTGAGGTATCCTCATATTCGAGGGACATGGCTATTCTGCAAAACACAAAGCAACAGGCAACAGAGAGGTTACCCCAAAAGTGTGCGTGTGTGTACCAATCACGTGATCAGATTCAATTATTTATCTTGTAATTAGTTATCCTAATTCAGTTCAAGGCTTGCACTCCCTAAGATTACTAACCACAACAGAAAGTATAAAGCAATTTAAGTGCCTTCAAGGCCAATCAATATAGACTAGAAGCAGATACATAAGAATATGGGGAGGGGAGTAAGAATCCAGCGGGTTTGACACAAGTAATAATTAACAAAACATAAAAGAGATAAGAGTTTAGGGTTACCGACTATTCGAGCTTTGGCGGTTAGCAAACCTTTGGATTTGATCTGATATGGTTCGTAGTCGGAGGTAGCTTCGAGGTTAACCCTGAAATGGGCAAAAATAAAGGCAGACAGATAGAAAAAGACGTGAGTGTAGGCGGAGTTCATTATATTAAAAATAACAAATATTTAAACAAGGGTTAAATCAGGACTTAGCTTCGTAGTGGGCGTGGTGCGTAGTCGGAAGGTATCTGAAAATAACCTAAAAAGAATACACAAAGAAATATTTTTCAGTGTATGAATGATCGAATAATAAACCTCACAAACCCTGATTTAGGGCACAAGTTAACCATGGTTAATAAAATGAATAAAAACCAAATTAATTAATTATTGGTTTTCAACCTAATTAATTAAATCGGCAAAAATTAAAATTTCGATTAAATTAACTATCCTTAATATGTATTTTAATTAATAAAAAAAACCTTGATAATTTATCAAATAACCAAACAATTAATTTATTTAAGCATTTAAATCATTTAAATCGAATAAAATTATTGATGATAACTAAAATAAATATTTTTTATTTTAATATTGTTGTGAGAAAGAAAAAGGAAAAGAAATTAGAAAAAAAAGTTTTTTATGAAATAAAAAGGAAGTTTGAAAAGATTTTGAAAACAAAATAAAATATGAATAAACAAAATTAAAACAAATAAAATTAGGAAAAACTCAGCGTGATCAGCCTCTGGAGGTGCATGGTAGAGCTTCATGCTGTGGAGCATTGGATGGGATCCGGTGGCAGAGAATTGAGGGTACACCATAGTCTTCCTCAGGAAGTGCGCGTGTGATCTGTAGTAAATAAACAACACATGTTAATTGATAAAAAAACAATCAACCTGTATAGGGATCGAACTCAAGACCCCTTGTTTACAAGGGCGCGCTCTTGCCCACTATGCCATCTTCAATTCCCTGTTTACTATGCAACTTTAACACATAATATATGAAAGCAGAAAATTCAATGTTTCAAAAAGAAAACCGCGCGTGGCTGGTACTTCTTCTTCTTCATTCATCTTCTGAAAACACAAAGGCTTTGGCAACGGTTTCCTTGTGTTGCCATATCCCTGCAACTTTAGAACCTGCAAATAGTCATCAATAAACACGAGATAACAACCTAGATCACCTATACGCTATACCCTGAGTCCGAAAATACAGTTGATTTCCGTTAATTTGGTCTCTAACCGCGTGGCCCCAAATCGCGACCACAAAACCCTAGCCATGGTGAAGCTTTACATCTGCGCTTAAACTTCAATCAAATTATACAGACACCATCGAAACATCAATACAAGCAAGATTATATGATCAAATTCAATTAAAAGTGTAAGAATATATGAAATCGAAACCGAAACCGAGGTGGATAAAGTTGAAGGATAGAAAAACACTTAGAAAGGGGGGGGGGGTTGAATAAGTGTAGCTTTAAAACTTGTAAGATAAAAACAATTTGCACAATGATTTTTATCCTGGTTCGTTGTTAACTAAACTACTCCAGTCCACCCCCTTGGAGTGATTTACCTCACCTGAGGATTTAATCCACTAATCACACTTGATTACAATGGTTTTCCACTTAGCCAACTGCTAAGTCTTCTAGAGTATCCTGATCACAACCTGATCACTCTAGGAACAAACTGCTTAGACAACTTCTAAGACTTGCTAGAGTATACTGATCAACAACCTGATCACTCTAGAACTTACAAATTAATGTAAACAAATTCTTTTAAGAGTTACAATGCTTCTTAAAAAGCTATTATCACAACTGTGATTTTCTCTTAAGTTTAAGCTTAAATCTCACTAAGATATTACAACAGCAATGTAGTGAGCTTGATGATAAAGTTTGAGAGCTTTTGATTTGAACAGCGTTTCTGCAAGTTGGTTCAGAGTTTGTAATTCGTTAACCTTTGCTTCTCATCAGAACTTCATATTTATAGGCACTTGAGAAGATGACCGTTGGGAGCATTTAATGCTTTGCGTATTCTGTACAGCATTGCATTTAATGTTTCACTCTTTTGTCAACTACCTCGAGCCTTGTTTCCGCTGTGTCTACTGACGTTGCCTTTAATAGCTTCTAACGTTCCTTTTGTCAGTCAGCGTAGCCTGCCAGTCTAGTACTTGCTTCTGATCTGATGTTTATGTAAACAACGTTTGAATGTCATCAGAGTCAAACAGCTTGGTGCAGAGCATCTTCTTGTCTTCTGACCTTAAAGAGCTTCTGAGCGTGATACCATGAGAACTTCAGTGCTTCTGCTTCTGATCTCAAGTTCTTCTGATGCTTCCATAGACCCATGTTCTGATTCTGCTTGACCATCTTCTGATGTCTTGCCAGACCATGTTCTGATGTTGCATGCTGAACCTTCTGAGTCAGTGCTTCTTGCGCTGATTTTGTGCATACTCTTTATATAATTCCTGAAACGGAAATTGCATAGTATTAGAGTACCACATTATCTCATACAAAATTCATATACTTGTTATCATCAAAACTAAGAATATTGATCAGAACAAATCTTGTTCTAACAATCTCCCCCTTTTTGATGATGACAAAAACATACATAAATGATATGAATTTGCGATCAGAATATCAGACGGCTAAAGACAATTACACAGCTATAGCATAATCATATAGACAATGTGTGAATATGTCTCCCCCTGAGATTAACAATCTCCCCCTGAGATAAATAATCTCCCCCTGAAATAAATACTAGAAGAATTTTATAAATAAAAGACTTCCCTGAGTATTTCAGTAGAGACTTTCACATATGCTTTGATCTTCAGAACATTCGCAGCTTCTGATTCTTGCTTCCATAGGACAGCTTCAGAACTTGAATTTCCTAGATCTTCAGAATATTCATAGCTTCTGATTCTTGCTTCCATTGGACAACTTCAGAGCTTGAATTTCTTCTTGAGTCATTGCATGCTAGATTGTATCAGAACATTGTTGAATGTACCAGAGCATCATCAGAGCATCTCTACATCCTGAAATGTTACAAAACAAACTAAACGACAAAAGTCAGCATGAATGAATCAGAACATAGAATATGTTTCAGAACATATAATATGTATCAGAGCACACACACAAAATGTTTCAGAGCATATTTTGCAACTAAAAACATGCATCAGAACATGTAAAGAATAAGAATGAAAGTATATTCTATCATCAGAATATCAGAACATTCTTCCTTCTTGCTTCTGATTCTTGAAGCTTTATAGCACTCAGCTTGCTTCAATTTCCATGAGCTTGATTCTTTATAGAATTGATTTTCCCCATGTCTTTGCTTCTCATGTTGAGCTTTAAAGAGGATCTTCAATTCCTGCAAAACAACACTCAAAGACATAGAACTTTGCAAGTTCTGTTAGAAATGTGGAGCCTTTCTCCCAGCAACTGATAAAGTAAATCAGATCATTTATCACATTTTTCTCCCCCTTTTTGTCATAACATCAAAAACATAAAAGATTCAGATGAAAAACAAGACAAACACATAGAAGAAAAAGGATAATTTTCATTAAGCACGGAGAAAAAAATTCAGAAGTACAAGAGGAAGGGCAAGGGGAGATGCAAAGAAAAAACAGATGCAGCACAGCAAAAGAAAACAATCTAAGACTCAATCTAAGATGACCCTAGCTTTGACATGATCTTGGCCAACATATCATGAATCCCATTGTTGCTCTCATTCTGCCTCTCCATGAAAGCACGAAACTCAGCGTTGATCGATCTGTCCTCATACTGGTTCTTCTGAATGACTTCCAAAGTCCTTGCAAGACGAGAAGGTTCATCAGAAGAAGCTTCACAACTTCTTTCCAGAGGGATGGCATTCTGATCCGTAGCTTCCGTAGTCAGATCATTTGCAGGATTTTCCTCAACAGGAATGGTTTCAGCAACATGATCTTTAGCATCTGCTTCTTCCATAGAAGCATTTCCATACTCTGCAGCAGGAACCTCAGAATCTCCATTCTCAAGTGCCTGAAGAATGGCAGCAAGATTCCTAAGAGCAGAAGGACCTTCAACTTCTGGTGGGTCAACAACTTCTGGAATGACCAAGCTTGGATCTTCCTCAGAAGGGTTTTCCCTCAGAAATTCAAAGAGAGTCCTGAAGTCTCCGAGCAGAACAGGATATTGAGGTCTCCAGACCACAATCTCCCTGCAAGGGTTAGCTTCCATTGCAGCAGCAATTCTTGCTTCTTCCAGCTCATCCACAAATCTCTTCTCCTCAACAGCAACCCTGTTTATGAGGGGATGAAAGTAGATACCATTATCACCCTCCAGAAGGTAACCAGCATAACCAGGGGCAGCAGCCACTAGTCTCTTCTAAACTCCCATAGCTCCTACTTGAAAATCCTGGCGAAAGCTTCTCCAGAGGTTTCTTGTAGAAACATCATCAAGACCATTGAGGAAAACATCTCTCAAGAGGTCCAGCCTACTGATCACTTCACTTCTAAACAACTCCAGGCAAATGATAGGTTCAAGTTCAGGAGGGTTGAAGGTGAATTTGTAGTCTGGGTAGAGAAGGCAGTAAGGGTTGGATTTTCTGGTAGTTAGGGGATGTGATAGAGAAGATGGAGGTGCAGTGTTTGAAGAAGATGGAATATCAGTGAAGGGGGTTGATGAGGAAGGTATATCTGTGGGTGTGGGAAGGATGGTGGTTAAGGGGGTAGGGTTGAGAACTTGAGAAGATGATGGTGTTTGCAAGCTATTAGGTAAAGGTGATATGGGGGTAGGAGTTTGTGCAGAAAGAGGTGATTGAGGAATATTTGTAGTGGTAAGGGTGTTTTGAGGTTCAGAAGGAGAAGGTTGGATAGGTGGAGGTTGGTACACTTGCCTGGAGAAGTTACCTGTTCTGATTGCCTCGAAGGAATCAACCTTAAAAGGGTCATAAGTGACCTTCTGCCTTGTTTCTCTCTTGGCAGCTTCTTCTGCAGCCTTTCTCTTTAGCCTTTTCTCTCGCTTTTTCTTATCCTCCTTCTTGAGGTCAGCTTGAGAGGGAAGCACTCTTCCACGAATCCATGCAGGATCAATAGAAGATTGATTTCTCACAGAAGCCTCTAAATAGAATTTAACCGCCTGGCAAAGTTCTGCTTGAAATAAAGTAGAGAAACCTGCAACAGGAATTCTTCTGTGTTCAATGTCAAAGGGAACAGCAGTTATTTCCTTGACAAGTTCCATTCTCAGCAAGTCAAGACCATTGGAGATAGAACCCTGAGTGACTCTAAAGAAGTTAGGTGTTCCAATAGCTCTTAGGGAGTCCATTAGGTCACTTTCAATCAGAATGTCTAAGATCATTCTGGCGAAAGGAACAGTATTTCTTTGGAGATGAGGATACTTTGCACGTTCGTCATCTCTTGACTCTTCAATAGCCAACTTCAGATTCTCAAAAAATGATGTTGGAGATGTTGATTTCAATTCTTCTTCCGACGCATAAGAGAGTGTACTTGTGGTCAGGACTGATGTAAGATGAAGAGAAGGATCTCTTTCTGTGATGAAGAGAGCCCAGAATAATCTCAGCCCAAACTTGATAAAACGGCTTCAAGGTACCAGTTAGACTTGAATCAGTACCGGTAACACACGAAATCAGCTTCTCAACCTGGAACCAATCAACTCTGCCAGGAAGGGGACCAGTGACTCCTTCTTCATCGTCCAAGTTGTACAGCTTCCTGATTAACTTCTCAGTTATCACAACTTCATGCCCTAACACGAAGGAGATAACGGCGGTTGGAGTGACGGTTGCATGAACCCAGAAATCTTTCACAAGGGCTGGATAACTTGGTCCAACCAATCTAGCCAGATAGTTTGGCCATCCCTGTGCCATGAGCTTAGCATCATGTTTGAAACCATATGCTTTCAAATTTTCAAAGTCCACTGAGGACTCACAGAGAACTTCCAGTTCTGACTGAGGAATGGAGCAAGTCTTCAGAGGAGCGTATCTGTGCTTGTTGTATACCAGTTGAGAGGAAGACATTTCTACTGCTGGGTTTGATGTGCTTGATGAAGGATTCATGATGATGTTGCTTGGTTTCAGATCACGAACTAGGGTTTGAAAGAAATGAATGCAAAGAGAGAGATACACAAATGGAGAGAGAGTGAAAAAGATGAAATGAAGATGAAGCGGGTTATTTAAACGGTTTGAAAAAGAAAATAAAATAAAGTAAAAAGAAAACTGTTTAAAAGAAATGATTAAAAAAATGACATCAATATGCATTTAATGAGAAATGACGTTAGGAGAGATAAAGTAACAAAATGAAATGATTTGCACAGTTACCTAGGGCGGCGTCTCCTCAACTGCACGCATGCTTGTCCAAAAATAGTGAACACGTGTTCATTTTCTGGAGAGACCGGTGACAGCTGTTTTACTATAAAAGAGCTTCTAATTCAACTTAGATAATGAAACGTTAGTAATAACAGAATCAGAACTTCTAATTGATTAGTATCAGAACTTCTTATAGCTGCCTAGTCCTAACACATTTCAGAAGGTATTCATACAAAGATCTTCTCATCTTCTCATTCTGGGCATAAGTCCATACTGATATTTTTCAGAATGAACTTAAACCTATCTTCAGCAAGGGGATTTATAAAGATATCAGCCCATTGATGGTCTGTATCCACAAAGTTCAAAGAAAGAGCACCCTTCTGAACATAGTCCCTCATAAAATGATGTTTAATCTCAATATGTTTAGCTTTGGAATGTAAGATAGGATTCTTAGATAAACATATAGCAGAAGTATTATCACAGAAAATAGGAATGTTACTCTCATATATCTGATAATCTTCTAGCTGACTCTTCATCCAGAGCATTTGTGTGCTACATCCAGCAGCAACAACATATTCTGCTTCTGTAGTTGACAGAGCTATGGTAGCTTGCTTCTTGCTGTACCAGGAGATCAAATGACTTCCAAGGAATTGACAACTTCCAGAAGTACTCTTTCTTTCAATTCTATCTCCAGCATAGTCAGCATCACAGAATCCTACTAAGTTGTATTCTTTAGATCTTCTGTAGACTAAACCAACGTTAGTAGTACCTTTCAGATACCTCAGAATTCTCTTAACAGCAGTTAAGTGAGATTCTCTAGGATCTGATTGGAATCTAGCACACAAACAAACACTGAAGAGAATGTCAGGTCTAGAAGTAGTTAAGTATAGAAAAGATCCAATCATACCTCTGTACAACTTCTGATCTACCTTCTTACTTACCTCATCCTTACCTAGAACACATGTTGGATGCATAGGAGTTTTGGCTTCTTTGCTTTCAGAAAGATTAAACTTCTTCAGAAGTTATTTCACATACTTTGTTTGATGAACATAGGTTCCATCAGAAGTTTGATTGATTTGAATCCCAAGGAAATACTTGAGTTCACCCATCATACTCATTTCGGATTCAGCCTGCATAGACTTAGCAAACTCCTTTCCAAGTGAAGCATTAGATGTTCCAAAGATAATATCATCAACATAAATTTGACAAATTAAAATATCCTTCTTAGATGTTTTACAGAAAAGAGTCGTGTCCACTTGTCCTCTAGTGAAACCATTGTCCAAAAGGAAAGAACTTAATCTTTCATACCAAGCTCTGGGAGCTTGCTTCAACCCATACAATGATTTCTTAAGTTTGAAAACATGTTCTGGAGACTTAGTGTCTTCAAAACCAGGAGGTTGGAGGACATAGACTTCCTCATCTATATAGCCATTTAAGAAGGCACTCTTAACATCCATCTGATACAGAGTGATGTTATGTTGAGTGGCAAAGAAATCAATAAGCGAATAGATTCTAACCTGGCCACTGGTGCAAAGGTTTCTGTATAGTCAATCCCTTCTTGCTGACTATATCCCTGAGCTACCAGTCTGGCTTTGTTTCTTACCACTTCTCCCTTTTCGCTAAGCTTGTTTCTGAAAACCCACTTAGTACCAATGATGTTGAATCCTTTAGGTCTAGAAACCAAATCCCATACATCATTCCTTGTAAACTGATTTAGTTCTTCTTGCATAGCAATTATCCAGTCTGGATCTTCTAGAGCTTGATCAACAGAAGTTGGCTCGATCAAAGAAACAAGACCTGATTGACATTCTGCATTGTTCTTAAGGAATGCTCTTGTTATGATGGGATCATCTTTGTTTCCAAGGATCACATCTTCTGAATGAGCAGAGGTGAGTCTAGAAGATCTTCTGACTGTTGGCTCTTCAGAAATTCTGAGATTCTCTAAAGATGCAGCAACTTGATCTTCTGATTCTTTGCTTCTTAGACTTTCAGCTTCTGGAGCTTTGCTTCTTGGTTCTACAACTTTTGATATGTCAATATCTATATCTGCAAAATTCTCAAACTGCTTTGGTTTTTCAAGACCAAGCTTATCATCAAACCTAATATTGATCGATTCTTCTACAACCAATGTTTCAGTATTGTATACTCTGTAGCCTTTAGAGCGTTCAGAATATCCAAGAAGAAAACATTTTTGTGCCTTAGAATCAAACTTACCAAGATGATCTTTAGTATTCAGAATAAAACACACACATCCAAAAGGATGAAAATATGAAATGTTGGGCTTTCTGTTCTTCCACAATTCATAAGGAGTCTTATTTAGAATAGGTCTTATAGAGATTCTATTCTGAATATAACATGCAGTGTTTATTGCTTCTGCCCAGAAGTGCTTAGCCATATTGGTCTCATTAATCATGGTTCTGGCCATTTCTTGCAGAGTCCTATTCTTTCGCTCTACAACTCCATTTTGCTGTGGAGTTCTAGGGCAAGAGAAATCATGGGCAATACCATTTTCTTTGAAGAACTCCTCAAAGAATCTGTTCTCAAATTCGCCACCATGATCACTTCTGACCTTTATGATTTTGCACTCCTTCTCAGATTGGATCTGAGTGCAGAATTCAAAATACACTGAATGAGACTCATCCTTGTGTTTTAAGAACTTTACCCATGTCTAGCGGCTATAATCATCTACGATGACTAATCCATATTTTTTCCCTCTGACAAATGCTGTTTTGACTGGTCCAAACAGATCAATGTGCAGAAGTTCTAATGGCCTTGAGGAAGAGATAACATTCTTAGATTTGAATGCAGATTTGGAGAACTTGCCCTTCTGACATGCTTCACAAAGAGCATCTGATTTATATTTCATATTTGGGAGTCCTCTGACCAGATTTAGTTTGTTAATCTGAGAAATCTTTCTCAAACTAGCATGTCCTAATCTTCTGTACCAGACCCATTGCTCTTCAGAAAAGACATAAGGCAAGTCACCTTCTGCTTCTCAAGATCTGAAAGATCAATCTTATAGATGTTGTTCTTTCTCTTGCATGTAAATAGGATTGAGCCATCCTTCTGACTTACAGCCTTGCAAGACTTTTGATTGAAGATTATATCATAACCACTGTCACTTAATTGACTTATGGACAATAAGTTATGCGTTAATCCTTCTACAAGAAGTACATTAGTTATGGAAGGAGAGTTACCAATACTTATGGTTCCAGAGCCAATTATTTTGCCCTTCTGATCTCCTCCAAACTTGACTTCTCCACCAGACTTAAGCACCAGGTCTTGGAACATAGACCTTCTTCCCGTCATGTGTCGCGAGCACCCAGAGTCCAGGTACCATGACATTTTGTGCTTTGTCCTCTTTGCAGCTAAGGATATCTGCAACAGAAATTATCTTCTCCTTAGGTACCCACAATTTCTTGGGTCCTTTCTTGTTAGTCTTTCTCAAGTTCTGATTGAACTTGGGTTTAGCATAATAGTTAACAGGAGGAACAACATGATATTCTTTAGGTTTGACAGCATGATATTTCTTAGGTTGTGTCACATGCTTCTTGGTGTGTACAGTTTTAAAACTTTGTGCATGTGAAGTGAGCCTAATATCATGTGCATGGCCATATTTGAACTGATCATACAATGGATTGTATGTGATTTTCAAATCATCAACAGGTTCAAATTTATGTGAAGTATCACCCTCATAGCCAAAACCAAACCTTCTGTTTCCAGAAACACCATATATCATAGAAGCAAGATGACTTCTGCCAATACTTCTAGATAAGAACTTTCTGAAGCTCGAGTCATATTCTTTCAGAATATGATTGAGACTAGGAATGGGTTTTTCTGATTCAGAAGGAGATCCACTATCTTTGGATAATTTTAAAACTTTTTCCTTCAGTTCAGAATTTCCCAATTCCAGCTTCTTAGTTTCAAATTCAAATTGCTTTTTCAGCTTTTTGTATTTGATACTAAGATGAGCCTTGAGTTCCAGAAGTTCTGTTAAACTGGAAACTAACTCTTCTCTAGATAGTTCAGAAAATACCTCTTCAAAATCTGATACTGATGTAGATTCTGATCCATCATCCACTGTGGCCATTAGTGCAAAGTTGGCTTGCTCTCCTTCAGAGTCTGATTCTGATTCTGATTCAGAATCATCCCATGTTGCCATAAGACCTTTCTTCTTATGAAACTTCTTCTTGGGATTCTCCTTCTGAAGTTTTGGACATTCATTCTTGAAGTGTCCAAGCTCATTGCACTCATAGCAGACGACCTTCTTCTTGTCAGATCTTCTGCCACCAGAAGATTCTCATCGTTCAAATTTCTTTGAACTTCTGAAGCTTTTGAACTTCCTTTGTTTGCTCTTCCATAGTTGGTTTACTCTTCTGGAGATCATGGACAGTTCATCTTCTTCTTCTGATTCTGATTCTTCAGAATCTACTTCTTCAGCCTGAAAAGCGTTAGTGCATTTTTTAATATTAGATTTTAATGCAATAGACTTACCTTTCTTCTGAGGCTCATTTGCATCCAGCTCGATCTCATGGCTTCTCAAGGCACTGATTAGCTCTTCCAAAGAAACCTCATTCAGATTCTTTGCAATCTTGAATGCAGTCACCATTGGACCCCATCTTCTGGGTAAGCTTCTGATGATCTTCTTTACATGATCAGCCTTGGTGTAACCTTTATCCAGAACTCTTAATCCAGCAGTTAGCGTTTGAAATCTTAAGAACATCTTCTCAATATCTTCATCGTCCTCCATCTTGAAGGCTTCATATTTCTGGATTAGAGCAAAAGCTTTGGTCTCCTTGACTTGAGCATTTCCTTCATGGGTCATTTTCAATGACTCATATATATCATGGGCAGTTTCCCTGTTAGATATCTTCTCATACTCAGCATGAGAGATAGCATTCAACAAAACAGTCCTACATTTATGATGATTTTTGAAAAGCTTCTTTTGATCATCATTCATTTCTTGTCTTGTAAGCCTTACGCCAGTAGCATTCACTGGATGTTTGTAACCATCCACCAGAAGATCCCATAAGTCACAATCTAGACCAAGGAAGTAACTTTCCAGTTTATCTTTCCAGTATTCAAAGTTTTCACCATCAAATACTGGTGGTCTAGTATAACCATTGTTACCATTTCCATTGTATTACTCAGCAGAGCCAGATGTAGATGTAAGTGTGTTTGTTGGAATTTCACCAGCCATCTTTTACTGAAGCGTTTTTCTCTTCCTGAATCTTTTCTAAACACGGTTAAGTGCTTGCACCTTAGAACCGGCGCTCGGATGCCAATTGAAGGATAGAAAAACACTTAGAAAGGGGGGGTTTGAATAAGTGTAGCTTTAAAACTTGTAAGATTAAAAACAATTTGCACAATGATTTTTATCCTGGTTCGTTGTTAACTAAACTACTCCAGTCCACCCCCTTGGAGTGATTTACCTCACCTGAGGATTTAATCCACTAATCACACTTGATTACAATGGTTTTCCACTTAGCCAACTGCTAAGTCTTCTAGAGTATCCTGATCACAACCTGATCACTCTAGGAACAAACTGCTTAGACAACTTCTAAGACTTGCTAGAGTATACTGATCAACAACCTGATCACTCTAGAACTTACAAATTAATGTAAACAAATTCTTTTAAGAGTTACAATGCTTCTTAAAAAGCTATTATCACAACTGTGATTTTCTCTTAAGTTTAAGCTTAAATCTCACTAAGATATTACAACAGCAATGTAGTGAGCTTGATGATGAAGTTTGAGAGCTTTTGATTTGAACAGCGTTTCGGCAAGTTGGTTCAGAGTTTGTAATTCGTTAACCTTTGCTTCTCATCAGAACTTCATATTTATAGGCACTTGAGAAGATGACCGTTGGGAGCATTTAATGCTTTGCGTATTCTGTACAGCATTGCATTTAATGTTTCACTCTTTTGTCAACTACCTCGAGCCTTATTTCCGCTGTGTCTACTGACGTTGCCTTTAATAGCTTCTAACGTTCCTTTTGTCAGTCAGCGTAGCCTGCCAGTCTAGTACTTGCTTCTGATCTAATGTTTGTGTAAACAACGTTTGAATGTCATCAGAGTCAAACAGCTTGGTGCAGAGCATCTTCTTGTCTTCTGACCTTGAAGAGCTTCTGAGCGTGATACCATGAGAACTTCAGTGCTTCTGCTTCTGATATCAAGTTCTTCTGATGCTTCCATAGACCCATGTTCTGATTCTGCTTGACCATCTTCTGATGTCTTGCCAGACCATGTTCTGATGTTGCATGCTGAACCTTCTGAGTCAGTGCTTCTTGCGCTGATTTTGTGCATACTCTTTATATAATTCCTGAAACGGAAATTGCATAGTATTAGAGTACCACATTATCTCATACAAAATTCATATACTTGTTATCATCAAAACTAAGAATATTGATCAGAACAAATCTTGTTCTAACAAAAGTGTGGTCGTATTCTTTGATTCTGTACGTATGAAGGACTTGTGAGAGTCTGGAATCAATCAAAGAAGATCGAGGAATGTATTTGAGTCCTTTATTTGTCCTGAATCGCTCACGAATTTGAGACTCGAGTTTGGTTTTTTCTTGACTTTTTGAGCTTGGTACCAATCCTATCAGGCTGCAATCCTTGTCAAAAAAAAACCCCTTTTCCACTGATTAACATTAGGTTTATATATGCAGAATAAATTTAGGTTAACAATCCAATCAAATCATGTGCTTTTATGGTGAATATTTGATTGAAGTTCTTCAAATGGAATCCTTCTCTTTTGGTCCAAATCTCCTTTTCCACGTTTTGCCGCTCCTTCTCATTGATTTATTTTTATATGTTTTTTAATTGATTTAAATCTTAACCAATCAAATAAAATATATGACATTTATTACCAATTTATGATATTATTTGATTTAATTTGCATTTAAATTAACAAAAGCAAATAAAAATGAAATAAAATCAAGAAAAATAATATTTGGGTTATGGACCTTCTTTAAGATCATGGGTCAATTTAGTATTCAAATGGTAGGTCCATTAGTGAATAATCTCTAAATTCTTTGAATTGACATTTGTGTATTTTTCAAAATTTGAGCCGACTTGTCCTTTTGTGGATTTCTGATATTTTCTGGATGGATCATGATCAACCTTTGATCAAATGATGCGTCTAACACTGAAATATTGATATTGACCCAAAAATCAGAAGTCTTAATTGTATTTTGACCACAGTTGACTTTTAGGTCGACCAGTCGATTATTGACTTTTTTGAGCAATTGAGTGACCAATCTTTTGAATTGAGACCTGAAATTTGTCATGGAGATAATGTGGAGTATCTTAGACCATATGGGATGCTTCGGAGCCTTTGGTTCATTGATTTTCTTTCAGAACAACAAAACCCTAAATCTTTGAGTCTTATTTAGGAGAGGGTGTCTTGGAGCTTTGTATTTTGATTTGACTTTTGAATAGGAGAAATAGTATGGGCAAATTTTGGGGTATGACACGGTTGCACTAGAGGACCAAGAGAAGACCGCGTTTACATGTTCTTTTGGTGTTTTTGCCTACAGAAGAATGCCATTCGGGTTATGTAATGCTCCGACCACTTTTCAAAGATGCATGCAAGCGATTTTTGACGATATGCTTGAAAAACACATGGAGGTCTTCATGGATGAGTTTTCAGTTTTTGGTAAGTCATTTGAAAATTGCTTAACTAACCTTGCTCTTGTTTTAGAAAGATGTCAACAGACCAATTTGATCTTGAATTGGGAAAAGTGCCATTTTATGGTTCGAGAAGAAATAGTTCTGGGACACAAGATTTCATACAAAGGAATTGAAGTGGACCAAGCAAAAGTTGAAGTCATTTCAAAATTACCACCACCGATGAACGAAAAAGGTATCAGAAGTTTCTTAGGACATGCGGGTTTTTACCGCAGGTTCATAAAAGATTTTTCAAAAATTGCAAAACCCTTAACTACACTATTGGTTAAGGATAAAACTTTTACCTTTGACGATGAATGTGTTGTTGCTTTTGAGACAATTAAGAGGAAATTAGTATCGGCACCCATTGTTGTCGCCCCTGATTGGTCTCTGCCTTTTGAGATCATGTGCGACGCAAGTGATACTGTTGTGGGGGCGGTTTTAGGACAGCGGAGAGATAAATTGCTTCATGTTATATATTATGCTAGTCATGTTTTGAACCTGTCATACCCCAATTTTTGACCTAAGATACCACCTCATATCATTTGCATATGCATCATTTGCATCTCTAACAAAATTGCATAGCTTGTGTTTGCTACTTGTGACTCAGCAGGATTTAATCAGGAAATCACTCATCAATACAAGTAACAATCAATTAGGGTTTTGTTCTCCCTTCATCTCAAATGAATCATCTTCATCAACAATTAACATTTGGTCCTCAGAGATTCATGTCAACAAGCTCAGCAGCTTTGGATCGACCAAATTAGGGTTTTGACTGAAGATAGCATACTCCTGACTTTTGCTCAGGATTTGATCTAATGACTTGGGACATGACTTCAAGACCCCAAGTACATCATTTTGGCCTAATCTATTGGCTCAAGACATCTCTTACACAAGGAATGATCAACAGTGAAATTGCAAATCATCAGATTAGGGTTTTGAACTATCAGGGACCAAAATCAGGGATCACATTTGGGAAACCCTAAAAATCCCCAGGAAGTCAATCAAAGGTTTCAATCATCCTCAAATAATCCCTATGACAATATCCAATGGAAATTACATCTCAATTCAAGACCTACAGTCATCAATTTCATCTGGTCAACAATTAGGGTTTTTGACCTAATTCACTAAACCATTGACTTTTTAATCAGGACATGGTGCCACAACTCAAACCATGGCTCAATATCCTTTAATGCTTCAATATGATCCATTCATACCATTCATATGGTGAGGATAGCCTGTTTCATTTGAAATCTCCAGAAACGCGATTCGTCTGAAAAAGTCAACTGTACAAGATCACCATTGACTTTTGGGGAATTTTGGTCAACCATGACTTTTGAAGTTGTGAATCATCAATATATGATATATGAAGTCATTTGATCAAGAAAAATCAAGAAAATCAATCAAGAATCAAAAAGTCAAAAGTTTGACTTTTCATACTTAGAAAAATTTCTAAGTGTTTTTCATGGTTTTTTCCAAACTTTGGAAGGGAATTTCTCAAAATTTCACCTACAAACTGAAAAAAACTTCCAACATGAAAGTTGTAGATTTTGATCCAATAAACAACTTTGACACATATAAATTTTTTCCATAAGATCAACCATTTAAGAGATATGGAGCTTCAAAGTTGGTATCTTTTGAAAATTTCACTTAAAACTTCATTTTCTTCAAAGTTCATGGATCTTTTTCACCCACTTCCTTAAGGATCTTGGAGAAACTTTCAACTAGGGTTTTGAAGTGTGTAATATGAGCTTTCCAAAATGTCCAAGAGCAAGAAAAAATATGGAGTGTAGCTATGGTTTTGAATTATGCATTTAGTGATCTTTTTCACTTGAATTTTCACCATTTTTCACTAAGTTTCAAGACTACATGACCTATAATCCAAGCAATGATGCATAGGAGCAATAATTGAGAGATATTTTCTGATTAGAAGATCAGAATGGAAGAGGATAAGAAGCTTGAGAAATAACCATGGTTAAGTCACTTTTAACCATTTGCATTTAATGTGAAAGATTCCTTTTTATCTCTTAAGCCAAATCATCATTCTTGATCAACTTGCAAGAGCTTTGTATTCAGAGACTTTGGCCTATAAATAGAGGTCCTTACCTCATTCAAAATCACACCAAAACCTCACAATTATAGGTTTTCTCTCTTCTTTCTTGAATTGCAAGTTTCATAGTTTTCAAAGAGGTAGAAAACTCAACCTCCAAACCCTTGAAGTTATGGCCAAAGTGATGGTTCTAGCATCTCATAAACATCATATGGGATGTGTTTGAACCACTCACACACCCCAAATCACCCCAAAATTCAGATTCACTCTTCAACCTCCATATGAACACATAAAGAGCCTTATCATGCCAATTTTCATTCCAGATCATTTCTGTCCAAATTAACACTTCCCACACCTCACATATATCACATATAAGCTATCTAAACACTCACCACCAACCTGAAACATCAGAATCATAGAACTCGATTCACACTTAGGCTTAACTGCAGATCGGGTACCTCCAACTACTCCAGGTGTTTTCAATCCACTCCAAGCATCCAGACACCTTCCATATGGTTCATTGAAGCTGTCCAGATCAAGCAACAACATCTGTAACACCTCCTTCGCAAAATTCAATCTCCAGCTTGGCCGTTTTTGAGGTAAGTGTTCATGAACTTCAAACTCTATCATACATGCATCATAAATGCAAAACTGAGTTACCATCTTGTTTCTGCACCATCACTGAATAATAACCCTCAATCAATTGCATCATATCATGATCATACACGATTTCACAAAGAATTTTCATATTAGGGTTCTTCGTGTTCATCAGAGGATTAATCATCTTAGAGCAAAAATAAATGAAATTAAAGGTCATCATCATGTTCCTCGTCCAAAACCGAGTGAGATAGACCCTTTGATCGATCAAAACAACACAGTTTTGAAGATTTTTGAATTTCAGTTATGGTGTGTTCTTGGCGCCAGATTTTCGTTCAAAGAATTCAAATATTTGTTTTAAAATATAATGAGTTGAAAGCGTATCATAAACAAGCTGCACACGCAGCTCAGCTGGTTAGTGTTTTGGTTGGTAAGCACTAGGGCGTGGGTTCAAACCCTTTGGGAGACAAAACCATTTTTTTATCACCTTTTTTCTTCATTTTTTAACAAACTTTATCTAATTATTTAACCAATCAAATTAACTCATTTTTTATTCATTTTTTGCACACTTCTTATTTAATATACCTATTTTGACAACATTAAAAAAAATCACAAAAAAAAGATTTATTTAATATGTTTTAATGAGGTTTAAAATGACATGTTTTTAAGTATTTTTAAATACTTTAAATATTGTTTTTTTTCATTATTTATTAACCTAATCACTTGTAAATATTTTTGTGATCAAACCCTAATCACTTAGGTCTTAATTAAGTATTAAAACTTGTTTTAACTTAATTAAGTTGACTTTTGTCAAATTCAAATCGTTTTAAAACGAGCAATCGCGATTCTTTTTCAAACGATAAACCACTTCTTTTTGATTAAATTCTTTTGACTAATCAATTAATTTTCAAAACAGTGGGGCCTCTCGAATATTAGAGAGTATAAGACCCACTCTTTTTTCTTTTATACAGTTTTTCTTTGTACAGAAAACTCTTTCAAAACAAAAAAAAAACTTTCAAACAGTTTTTCAAACGACGCGTCTGTAAATAAACAATCAACCATGTTTTGTAAAATACCATGGGCCTCCATGTAGGTATAAGTCCCAAGCCCTTTTGTACATACCCATTCCAGTACATGAAATTAGGTATTTCATTGTACGTCTTTTGTACATATCTCGATCAGTTTGATTTTTAACTTTGAATAACAAACCGAAAATGAAGGTTTCTTTAAATCTTCCCAAAAATACCATGGGCCTCCATGTAGGTATAAGTCCCAAGCCCCTTTTGTAAATACCTGTTTACATAGCTTTGAATAAATTCAAATGGACCTCTCCCCGAGTGTGAGTCCCGAGCCCTGTGTATACAAATGGATCATGCTTACAGGTATATTTCCTTCATAAACTCCATTATATACACACACTTTGTCATATATGTATAACTGTTCATATTTGTTCATGTACTTGTTCATGTTTGTACTTGTTCATACTTGTGATTGTGTTATATGCTTATTCAACTTAGTACAACACTAGGTTCCCCATAGCCTCCTATTGGGCTTCGTGCAAAGAATCTCCCTAGTTTAGGTTAGGACATAGAGTATGGTTTCCCGGTGAAATCGTTCTAAGAGCTCAAACCAACTATACCATGCCTCCCCTTGGGCTTTGTACAAACGAGTGACCCTCCCATAGCCTCCTCTTGGGCTTACAATGCAAGGACCCTGGATTGTCCCTCCCATAGCCTCCTCTTGGGCTTACAATGCAAGGACCCTCGGATAGCCTCCTCTTGGGCTTCGTACAAGGACCCACGGGCTTCTTATAAGCATCCCCAATATCCAAATCAAATACCCTAGGAGATTAGGCATTTTTCATCTCTATGCTAGGAGTATCTCTTCTATATCATCACAAACAATCAATCAAATCAAACTTTTTTTGCCACAAGGCTGGCTAATCAATCAAACCGTTTTGCCACCATACTGGCTGATTAATCAAAGTTTTTGTCACAAGGCTGACTTCATTGAAACTTTTGCCACGAGGCTGGCTGATTAATCAAAACTTTTTGTCACAAGGCTGACTTCATTGAAAGTTTTTGCCACAAGGCTGGTTAAACAAACAAAAATCAAACAGATGTATGTGATGATATAGGTTAGATACATCTAGCATTTAGACGACATTTGTCTATTTTCCTTTGCTTCCACTAGCATAAGTGGGAACTACGATTGCTCTGACTTTCTCAACATCCCTTTGAGAATACGTAGGCACAAGGTCGATCCTTGGCGAGCAAAACAAAACAAAAAAAACATTCAAACCTTAGCACCCGTAGACCCCGAGCTACAGATGCTCTGATTCCCTTTAAGGGATATGTATGCAGAGGATCGCGATGATCTTTGCGAGCATAATCAAACAAACACCTTAGGTCCCACCTATTTCACAACAGAACCTTCACCGTAGCATAGAATAAAAAACAATAAAGAACCCTGTAGAGTACTACAGATACGTTGGGTGCTAATACCTTCCCTTCGTATAACCAACCCTCTTACCCAAAGATCTCTCCCCCCACTTTTAGGTTATTGCAGCTTTTTTCCTTTTCCTCCTTTGGAAATAATAAAAAGTTTGGTCGAAACAAAGAAAAATCATTTTTTATGAGCACTCGAGCCCAAAGAAGGCATCAGGTGTCTCATCCCACAAAAAAGAGGAACAAAACGATTTTTCGCCCGCGACAGAAAAATGGCGACTCCACTGGGGAGACCATCTTTTTATTGTTTCCAAAGGAAGGGTTATTTCTAATTATTGTTTTTATTTTTTGTTACATGTGTGATTCTTTGGTTCTGTTACTTGCGTGGTTCTGTTACAAGGGATACATTATGGACAAATCCTAACCCGGATTAAGTACACATAAGAAATTAGGTGGAGGGTATAGTCATGTGCAGGCGCACTTGAGAATCCTTCCGCTCAGTGGAGGTTCCTTGTTGGTAATATATGTTTAGCATGCTTTCGTAGCGAAGACATTATTGCCGCATTGAACTGTAGAAGCTGAGCTGGCCGTAGAACCCCAACCCATCCTGGCCTTATTAGGACGTGGTGCAGAAACGATCCAGGTGAAGACTTGGATAGTTGTCATGCGGAGAACCACACTCAGACGAGTTTTTCTTGAGAATATTTCTGGCTCATCAGTTTAGTCGTGAAAGCCGGTAATATCCGAAAGAAAAATGTAGACTCTGACGTATCAGTAGAACATGTTGTACAGGTGATTAACTAGATCTATCCCTATTTGGTTCTCTGACCTCATGCTCGTGACGCTGGACCTTTGAACCTGTGTGTACTATGTTTGAATTACCATGTTTGTGTACCATGTTTGCGTTACCATTACCATGTCTGTTTTACCATGTTTGAATATGTGGCATTCATGCATCCACGCATTCATACATTCAAAAAAAACCCATCTTTTTTTTTTCCATAAAAAACATGATTTTTCCAAAGATTTAGAGAAATTTTCTTTGCAAACATTTTAGGATTTAGTCATGGAAGAAGTAAAAAGGCATACCAAGAAATACGGTTTCAAAGCGCCTGATGTGGGAAAACTGATAGAGTTAGCATCTTCTGTACAAAATCCTTCCAATTTTAGGAAAAGATATGGAAAACTTTTGCCTATCTTGAACACTCATGTTGATGAAGGACTTCTCAAAACTTTGGTTCAGTTCTATGATCCCGTCTACCGTTGTTTCACCTTTCCAGACTACCAGTTGGTACCGACCTTGGAAGAATATGCCAATCTTTTGGGTATCCCTGTGTCTGACAAAATACCCTTCAATGGTTTGGAAGCCATTCCTAAGTCACATGTCATTGCAGCAAGTACCCATTTGAAAAAGTCTGAAGTAGAGAGTAATTGGACTACCAAAGGAAACCTCCCGGGTTTAACCTCACACTTCCTGATAAAGAAAGCCTTTGATTTCATCGAAACTAGTAGCATGATAGCTTTTGAAGCTATACTAGCCTTGCTCATCTATGGGTTGGTTCTGTTTCCCAATGTCGACAACTTTGTTGATATCAATGCCATAAAGATTTTTCTGATTGGAAATCCTGTTCCGACTTTGCTTGGTGACATGTATTTCTCTGTTCATCATAGGAATCGCCAAGGCGGTGGAATCATTGTATGTTGTGCACCTCTATTGTTCAAATGGATTGTTTCACACTTACCTGAGTCTCCTATTTTCACAGAAAACCGAGAAGGTTTGCGTTGGCCTCGAAGACTTATGTCTCTTACTAATAATGATATCCGTTGGTATACCTTGGCTCGCTGTGGTACAGAAACCATTGATAGTTGCGGAGAATTCGCCAACGTACCTCTCATTGGTACACAAGGAGGAATTAACTACAATCTGATCTTAGCCCGACGACAACTCGGGTATGCAAATTCAATTAAACCTGTTGGTCTCGCAGTAGAAAGCTACTTCTATCAAGAAAGGGAAGATCCTCAAAGGTTGAAGACAAGAATGATGAGAGCTTGGTACGACGTCCGATGGAAAGAAAAAGGTGAGGAAAGGAATTGCATTGCTACGGACGCCTACACCTGCTGGGTAAAGAAAAGAGCAAAGGAGTTTCAAATGCCTTATGATTATGAAAAACCCATGTCTCTTGTGGTACCTCAACTACCCAATATTCCCATTCCCACTATGAAGGAATACCAAGACACTTTAGCCAAGATGAGGTTAGAGAAAAACGCTTGGGAGCACAAGTTTCGTAGGACCGATATGGAAAACAGAAGGTTGAAGAAACAAGTGAAAGATCACGAAGAAACTCTCTACTGTCAAGATGGATGGCTCATGAGTAAAGATGAGAAGATTCGTCAGAAAGACGCTGCAATCAAGAGGTACATCAAAGAAAGCAAGAAAAAACCTGAAGGTTCAACAAGCAACGCTCCAACTCCTGACGATTGGAAGAATATTGTTGACAAGCTAAAGACCGAAAAGGCCGAATTGAAAGCTTACTATGGGAAAGAAATCATGAAGCTCAAGCTGCACAATGCATTTGGTTCTTCGTCTGATGAAGATGCTTAGGATTGTTTAGCTTTTTATTTATCATTTGCTTTTGTAAGGAGCTATGCTCCAATGTTGTAACATTTCCCATTTATTGAATAAAAGAACAGTTTGTGTACAAATGTTTGCAAGGAAATAATCTTTAAAATATTTGGAAAAAAATCATAAACTTTTTTTTGCATACATCATTCTGCATATCGAGTCTGTTGTATAGAGTCTTATCTTTTGGATCTTTCTCCAATAGATCGTCAAGCTGTCGCGTCTCAAAGTTTCTCGACCGCGCTCGCAATCAGATCACAGATACGATACTCGTTCAAGCAGAAGAAGAATAATGGAAAGTTCTGAACAAGAGAATATTGAGCTTCGTGGTACAGTGACCACTCTTCAGGAAAAATTGGAAAGTCTCACTACTCTGGTTGACTCTTTAATGGCCGCACAGAAACAGCCGCCGCCACCCAACAGTCAAGCAACAGTAACATCTGAGGTTACTACTCCAGTTTCTACGGTTGCATTCGGCATTCCATCTTTCTCCATGCCAGAAGGTTGGGGCACGCCTTTCAGCTTTGGTACAGGTTTCCGCCATAATGTTTCTGGGGTTCAAACATCCACAATTGAAGCGCCTGCTGCACAGGGTTCGGCGTTTATTCCACATTCGGGGGTAACTTTTTCTCAAGTCACTATGGCACTTTCTCAACCCACTATGACGGTTCCGACTCCTATGGTTCACACTGTTCCTTACGGAGACAATGAGATTTATCATGATCAGGGTGATAGCACAAATCAGCGAAGCCTTGTAGGAGATCTCCAAGAATAATTCAACAAGATTCAGCTGGAAGTCAAAGCTATTCGGGGAAAAGATTTGTTTGGAAAGAATGCCCAGGAGCTATGTTTGGTTCCCAGTGTACAAATACCAGCTAAATTCAAGGTCCCAGACTTTGAGAAGTACAAAGGTAGTTCTTGTCCACAAAGCCATCTTGTGATGTATGCCAGAAAGATGTCTACTTATGCAGATAATCATCAGTTGCTTATCCATTACTTTCAAGACAGTTTGACTGGTGCCGCACTGAAGTGGTACACAGGCTTGGATAGCACTAATATTCGAACATTCAACGACCTAGGTGAGGCCTTTGTCCGACAATACAAATACAACTCGGATATGGCTCCGGACAGAGATCAGCTTCGGTCCATGGCTCAGAAAGATCATGAAGTTTTCAAAGAGTATGCCCAACGATGGAGAGAAATTGCTGCTCAGATTAATCCACCATTAAAAGAGAAAGAGATGACAAAGATCTTCTTGAATACTCTCAGTCCGTTTTATTATGAACGCATGATTGCTAGTGCTCCAAGTGATTTCACTGAAATGGTAAACATGGGGATGCGTCTAGAAGAAGGAGTCCGAACCGGACGTCTGACTAAAGAAGGTGGATCTTCAAGTGGAATCAAAAAGTTTGGAAGTGGTTTCCCAAAGAAGAAAGAACAAAGTGTTGACATGGTATCCCAAGGAAAGCCAAGAGGAAATGTCAATCGTCAGCGACAGGTTGCTTCTATCACACCAGTCGTTAACACAACACCAAATCCGGGATTCACTCCTCAGTTTCAGCAACAACAGCCTCGACAACAGGCTCAGCAGCTTAACAATAATCAGAATCGTGTGCAAAGAGCTCCACAGTTTGATCCGATTCCAATGACTTACACAGAATTGTACCCTGCTTTGATTGAAAGAGGTCTTGTCCAAACCAAAGCACCACCGCCAGTACCTGAGAAACTCCCATGGTGGTACAAAGCTGAGGTCTCATGCCCTTATCATCAAGGAGCACCTGGCCATGATCTTGAGCATTGCATAGCTTTGAAATATGAAGTTCAAAGGTTGGTTAGGTCTAATCTTCTCTCTTTCAGAAATTTGAATCCAAATGTGCAAGCAAATCCGCTGCCCAATCATGGAGGGCATGTTGTAAACATGGTGTATGGATGTCCTGGTCCATACCGAGTCTATAATATCAATTTCTCAAGAGCAGATTTGGTACAAATGCACGCTACTCTCTGTCGAGGGCAGAGTTTTCGCCAGCATCACTATGGTTCCTGTAGCATATGTTGTGTAGATCCTCATGGATGTTCGATTGTGAGAAGAGATCTCCAAGTGCTGTTGGATAATGGTACTATTCAGATCTACAGAAATAGGGATGAAAATGAAGTTAACATGATAGGATGTTATCCGCATGAGCTTTTAGTCTCAGATATCAACTCGGAAATGCCTACAGTTAACGTCATCGTTCCTCATTTCAACATGCCCGAGCGTATGGAAGTTACCTACAACAAGCCGAAGGTTCCTGTTGCTCCTTTAATCATTTGTCTACCTGGACCTGTTCCTTATGACTCTGACAAGGCAGTTCCATACAACTACAATGCTACAATGATAAAGGATGGACAAGAAGTTCCTTTACCTACTCTTTCATCTGTCGTGAATATCGCCGATGTGAGTCGAGTAACAAGAAGTGGACGTGTGTATACTCCACTACCTTCAAAGCAGCCTGTTGCTCAAGCAACCGGGCAAAATCCTGTCAATGTTCCAGTGGGAAATCCTGAGGAAACTCCTGTCAGTAATACAAACACTGATGTTGGCCAATCCAGTGGAACCAATGTCAATCCTGACTTTGATGAAATTTTGAAGCTTATCAAAAGAAGTGAATACCAGATTGTGGATCAGCTTATGCAGACTCCTTCGAAGATCTCAATACTTTCATTGCTTTTAAACTCAGAAGCCCACAGGGAAGCCCTGATGAAGGTCTTAGATCAAGCTTTTGTAGACCATGATGTGACTGTTGATCACTTTGATGGGATAATAGCCAACATAACAGCTTGCAACAATTTAAGCTTCTGTGATGAAGAACTCCCCGAGGAGGGTAGAAATCACAATCTTGCTTTGCACATTTCTATGAATTGTCAGTCAGACTCTTTGTCCAATGTGTTAGTAGACACCGGATCTTCCTTGAATGTTATGCCAAAGACGACTCTTGCTCGTTTGTCTTACCAAGGAATGCTTATGAAATTCAGTGGTGTGGTAGTCAAAGCATTTGATGGATCGCGAAAATCTGTTATCGGCGAAGTCAACCTTCCCATGACAATTGGTCCACATACATTTCAAATCACTTTCCAGGTCATGGACATTCAAGCTGCTTATAGCTGTCTGTTAGGACGACCATGGATCCATGAAGCAGGGGCAGTAACTTCTACGCTCCACCAAAAGTTGAAATTTGTAACAAATGGAAAATTGGTAACAGTAAGTGGAGAACAAGCCTTGATGGTGAGCCATTTATCCAATTTCTCTTTTATCAGTGCTGATGATGTGGAAGGAACGCAGTTCAAAGGTCTCTCTTTAGAAGACGAGTCTTCCAAAAAGAAAGCATCAATTTCTTCATATAAAGAGGCAGTAAAAGTAGTGAAAGATGGAACTACCACTGGCTGGGGGCAAGTTGTGATCCCTACCAAGAATGGAACTAGAGCAGGGCTCGGATGTTCACCAACATTCTTAAACTGCACCAAGAAGGATGAAACCCTTCGTCCGATCAAAGAAACATTCATTAGTGGAGGATTCCTTAATCCAATTCCTCAAGAGGTTAATGTCCTTATCGAAGAATGTATCGAAGAAGGTCTCTCTGATACTGAAGAAGAATGGAAATGTTATCTCAATGACTCGGGATACGTATCTCAGGAAGAACCATGTCCTCCTTCAGAGAAATCCAAAGGCAAAGAAATTGAACCTGTTCCTGCAGAAATATGGGACACATTAGGACAACCAAGTGGAAAATTTGATTACATGGTGAAGTATACTGCACCTGAAAGTTACAAGATTGCGATTGAGGATATCCAACCAACTGGATGGGGAGATTCCTTTGAATATAATAGTCAACCAGAAGAGGCTTACCAATACTGTCAATTTCCTCAGCAGCCTGAAATTACTGAAAATTTCAACTTCAATGCATCTGCCAAGATTAACAATCCTGAAGATGGTTATTATCACATAAATGCCATTTTTGAAGATGAAGGGGAAGATGGTCCCGCAACTGACTCGGAAAGTGTCGCTGATAATGAGTCTCTTCATCCTGAAGACTGGGAAATACATCCTGAAAATTCTGAAGATTGTGACTCGTCTTATGCTCTTCAAGAAGTAGAAGGAGATCGTTTCAACTCTACAAAGAACAAGGTTGACAAACCAGGACCTTCGAATCCTGCTCGACCAGCAGTCGATGTCAATACTGAAGATAATTCCGAGGGAAATTTTCCTGAATACATAATACACAGAGGAGTTCGTTGCTACTGGAAAGCTGTCGACGTTCCGAATGTTGTTCGCCGCTCAAAGTAATCACCTCGCTGTTATTTTGACCTCCTGCCTTGCCCAAAGCAGAGAGATGTTTTATAGGGCTTTGCTTTTAAATGTTCCGCCCAAATAACTTTGTGTATAGGGCTTTGTTTTAAAAGTTTCCCTCTTTGTCCTGCCCAAGGCAAATGAGTTTGTGTTTAGGGCTTTGTTTCAAAAATGAATCATAAATAAAGTGTCATTTTGAATTCCCTACATTATGTGTTTTATTTTGTGCTTTTTTCTGGAAATGGTAATCCTAAAAAACCAAAATAAAAGAGAAAAAAACTTTTTCAAAAAAAATCTGCATACACTCTTGCATTCATAAATTTTCTGAAATAAATATAAATCACATGTGCAGATTTACTATTGATAAACCCATTGAATGCAATAACCCTATGCCCTCTCCCAACTTTGAGTTTCCTGTGTTCGAAGCCGAAGAAGAAGAAGAAGAGGAGATCCCGGACGAGATCTCTCGATTACTTAAGCACGAGGAAAGAGCCATTTTGCCTCACAAAGAGCCTTTAGAAAAGATCAACTTGGGTTCTGAAGAAGACAAAAAAGAAGTGACCATTGGATCACTGCTTGATGCTGATATCAAGAGTAAGTTGACAGACCTTCTCAAAGAGTATGTTGATGTGTTTGCCTGGTCCTACCAAGACATGCCTGGGTTGGATACCAATATTGTTCAGCATTACTTGCCATTGAAGCCAGAATGTCCGCCAGTTAAGCAGAAATTGCGAAGGACTCACCCTGATATGGCTAACAAAATCAAAGTGGAAGTTCAAAAACAGCTCGACGCAGGTTTTCTAGTCACCTCTGAGTATCCTCAATGGTTGGCCAACATAGTGCCAGTTCCGAAGAAAGATGGCAAAGTCAGAATGTGTGTTGACTACCGTGACTTGAACAAGGCCAGTCCAAAAGATGACTTTCCATTGCCACATATCGACATGATGGTTGATAACACCGCTAAGTTCAACGTCTTTTCCTTCATGGACGGGTTCTCCGGTTATAATCAGATCAAGATGGCTCCTGAAGACATGGAGAAGACATCTTTCATCACCCCATGGGGTACCTTTTGCTACAAAGTGATGCCGTTTGGATTGAAGAATGCAGGCGCAACTTACCAAAGAGCAATGACTACTCTCTTTCATGACATGATGCATAAAGAAATTGAAGTTTATGTGGACGACATGATAGCTAAGTCCAGCACAGAAGAAGAACATATTAAATACCTTTTGAAGTTGTTTCAACGACTAAGGAAATATCAGCTTCGCTTGAATCCTAACAAATGTACTTTTGGGGTTAGATCTGGAAAACTCTTGGGTTTCATTGTCAGCCAAAGAGGTATTGAAGTAGATCCCGACAAAGTCAGAGCTATTCAAGAGATGCCTGCACCAAAGACTGAAAAGCAAGTAAGAGGATTTCTCGGACGATTGAACTATATCTCCAGATTTATCTCTCAAATGACTGCTACTTGTGGGCCGATTTTCAAGCTTCTCCGCAAAGATCAAGGGGTTGTATGGACTGAAGATTGCCAAAAAGCGTTTGACAGTATCAAGGAATACCTGTTAGAACCACCAATATTGATTCCTCCAGTTGAAGGAAGACCACTAATCATGTACCTTACTGTGTTAGAAGAATCCATGGGCTGTATGCTTGGACAGCAAGATGAAACCGGTAAGAAGGAGCATGCCATCTATTACTTGAGTAAGAAATTCACAGACTGTGAGTCTCGTTACTCCATGCTCGAAAAAACGTGTTGTGCTTTGGCTTGGGCTTCAAAACGTCTCCGCCAATACATGATCAACAATACTACTTGGTTAATCTCCAAAATGGATCCAATCAAGTATGTCTTTGAAAAGCCTGCCTTAACAGGAAGGATTGCCCGATGGCAAATGCTGTTATCTGAATATGACATTGAGTACCGTGCCCAAAAAGCGGTCAAAGGAAGCATTCTCGCCGATCATTTGGCGCATCAACCAATTAATGAATATCAATCTCTCAAGTTTGACTTTCCTGATGAAGATGTCTTGTACTTGAAGATGAAAGATTGTGACGAACCGTTACCTGAAGAAGGTCCTGATCCTGGATCAAGATGGGGCCTAATTTTTGACGGAGCAGTAAACGCTTTTGGCAATGGAATTGGGGCAATCATCATCACTCCCAAGGGTACTCATATCCCGTTCTCCGCCAGATTGCTATTTGATTGCACCAACAACATCGCAGAATATGAAGCTTGTATCATGGGTCTCGAAGAAGCCATTGACTTAAGGATCAAAATCCTAGACATATATGGAGATTCAGCCCTCGTGATCAACCAAATCAAAGACAAGTGGGAAACTTACCACCCTGGTTTGATTCCTTACAGAGATTATGCAAGACGTCTGTTGACTTTCTTCAACAAAGTTGAATTGCATCATATACCTCGAGATCAGAATCGAATGGCAGACGCCTTGGCTACTCTATCTTCCATGTTTAAAGTCAATCACTGGAATGATGTGCCTAAAGTCAGAATCACGCGCCTTGAAAGGCCCGCCTATGTGTTTGCAACTGAAGTGGTCATCGATGATAAACCGTGGTTCCACGACATCAAACGCTTCCTTCAAACTCAAGAGTACCCGTTTGGGGCATCAAACAAAGATAAGAAAACTCTAAGGAGACTTTCTGGCAGTTTCTTCCTGAACGGAGATGTGCTATACAAAAGAAACTTCGACATGGTTTTGCTCAGATGCGTGGATAGACACGAAGCAGACATGTTAATGCATGAAGTGCATGAAGGGTCCTTAGGAACTCATTCAAATGGGCATGCGATGTCCAAAAAGATCTTAAGAGCAGGATACTATTGGTTGACAATGGAATCAGACTGTTACAAACACGTGAAGAGATGTCACAAGTGCCAGATCTACGCAGATAAGATCCATGTGCCACCGACTCTACTCAACGTTCTCTCATCTCCATGGCCTTTTTCCATGTGGGGTATCGACATGATTGGAATGATCGAGCCAAAAGCTTCAAATGGTCATCGTTTCATCCTGGTAGCCATTGATTACTTCACCAAATGGGTCGAAGCAGCATCTTATGCCAATGTTACAAGACAAGTGGTTGTGAGGTTTATCAAGAATAACATCATTTGCCGATATGGTATTCCCAGCAAGGTCATTACTGACAATGGTTCAAACTTGAACAACAAAATGATGAAAGAATTGTGTGAGGAATTCAAGATTGAGCATCATAACTCTTCTCCTTACAGACCAAAAATGAACGGCGCCGTCGAAGCCGCCAACAAGAACATTAAGAAGATCGTCCAGAAAATGGTCGTCACTTACAAAGACTGGCATGAAATGCTGCCATTTGCTTTACATGGGTACCGTACTTCAGTGCGTACTTCAACAGGGGCAACTCCCTTTTCTCTAGTATACGGCATGGAAGCTGTACTCCCCGTAGAAGTGGAAATACCATCAATGAGAGTCCTCATGGAGACTAAGTTATCAGAGGCTGAATGGTGTCAAAGCAGATACGATCAGTTGAACTTAATCGAAGAAAAACGTATGACTGCTCTATGCCATGGACAGTTATACCAAGCAAGGATGAAACAGGCTTTCAACAAAAAGGTTCGACCTCGTGAATTTCGAGAAGGTGACCTCGTGCTTAAAAAGATCTTGTCTTTTCAACCAGATTCTAGGGGCAAATGGTCTCCTAATTACGAAGGCCCATATGTTGTCAAAAGAACATTTTCTGGCGGCGCCATGACTCTTGCAACCATGGATGGTGATGAACTCCCACATCCTGCGAATGCTGATGCAGTCAAGAAATACTTTGTCTAAAAAATACAAAAGAACAGCTCGGTAAGTTGAAAACCCGCAAAGGGCGACTTAGGCAAAAATGAGCGTCTCGGTGGACTGAAAACCCGAAAGGGCGGTCCAGGCAAAAATTAGAGACAATAAACAGAAAAAATTCATCCTGGTAGATTGAAAACCTGAAAAGGCAATCTAGGCAAAAATTAGGGATTTATAACAAAGTAACTGCATCAGTCCATACCTCGTCACCTGAAAAGTCTGTACTTTATCGAAGAATCTACGAACAAACCATCGCCAATCTGAAGCGACAAACACAGTTGGAACTCAAAGTTGTTAAGGGGATAGTGGTTATTGCTTTCAATGTAGCCTTTTCCGCATAATTACCATTTCCAACTTTTGTAAATACTCCATGGAATCACGCCTTTAGCTGATTACCATCCTATTAAATAAATTTGAGCCTTGTGCCCACTTTGTTTGCAATCTCTAATTTCTTTTAGCTTGCAAAATGACGCTTTAATTGTGTTATTCATTTTTGAAAGAAAAGAAAAAAAGTTTTAAATGAATTTACTTCACTTTTTCAAAATAAAAGCGAAACTTTCCTTTGAGTTGTGAACAACGGAAGGAACATCAACAACTATCTCCATAGGATGAATCGAAGATTATGATAGGAAAAGCTCTTCTATCCCCAATGAAGAAGGTCTTTTATCCCCAGTGACGAAGGTCTTCCATCTCCAGTGAAGAGGTTCTTCCATCTCAATAAGAAAAGATGCTTATCTTCCCCAGAGAAGTTTAAAGCACGCAACACCATTCATCACTCGTGTTTATCTACACCGTGTTGAAGAACATTTGCCAAGTATCTGGTTGTATTGCGACGTCGGTCCCTCTCCAGTATACTTCTTTGTCTGTCAGTATTGTTACATGCATGCGACATTCATGACATTCATCATTCATACATATTTGCATCATTTATGCATCATTGCATTTTTCAAATGTCTGCCTAAAATCACTTGTTCAGGATATATCTATCCCAAAAAAAAAAAAAGAAAAGCAAAAAAAAAAAGAAGAAAAAAAGAGAAAAAGGAAAAAGAAAAAAGAAACAAGTATGGGCGTGTCATCTCTCCAGTAGGTTGTCACCCATAAGCAGAAATAACATCCTTTCTTTCTCCAGTTCCCCACTAAGATCATTCCTCGTGGAAGAAGGTTGCTTTAGTTTCTCCTCTCGAAACAAAGGAGAAGATCCCCATTTGAGTTCATTCCTCATGGGAACAAAGTCTTGTTTGACTGTTTCTTTCCAATTCATTCATGGTTAGAACTTTGTCTTTACCAAAAATTCAAATTCCGATTCCACCAGACAGAGTCGTGAAAAAAAAAAAAAAAAAGGGACCATAAGCAATAGCCTCATCATCTGAGCAGATTATGTCTCTTTCAAAAGCTTTTTCCTCTCGAGGAAATCAATCATGAAGACCATTTGACAATCAGGGTCTTATTACTGTTCACAAGGCTGAATAACCAGTAATTTCCCTAGCAAAGTCTCCAGAATCATTTTATCACTCGGCTGATAATTGATCATGTCTTCAAAACCACTATCACAAGGCTGGTAGTCGGTAACCCTTTTGTTCTGGTTATATTATTTAACATGTCTATCACCATGCTGATAGTCGATAATATTAACCGAACTTTTGAAACTCTTTTTACCTTGTCAAGTCTATCACCATGCTGATAGTCGGTAATACAGTTTCATATCTCTCACCTTCGCATTATTAAACAAGTCTATCCCCATGCTGATAGTCGGTAATGTCGATAGGTAAGCTTTTCTTACAAAGGTATCATTCCCCGGTGAAGCATACACTTGCTTTCCCGAAAAGAAAAACGGATTCTCTTCCTAAAACAGATTGAGACATCCTTCCCGATCTCTTTTCCCCAGTGGAGTCAGTTCTTGATAATCCCTCGGTAAAGATATCCTTGCATCATTCGCAATTTTGGTATCTTAGGTCCAAAATTCGCGTCTTCTGATATTTAAGTCTCTTCCACCCTATCAAAACGAAGATTTTCAATCTTCATGTCTCAGGTTGAAGAAACTTAAATAGGGGCATCTGTCATACCCCAATTTTTGACCTAAGATACCACCTCATATCATTTGCATATGCATCATTTGCATCTCTAACAAAATTGCATAGCTTGTGTTTGCTACTTGTGACTCAGCAGGATTTAATCAGGAAATCACTCATCAATACAAGTAACAATCAATTAGGGTTTTGTTCTCCCTTCATCTCAAATGAATCATCTTCATCAACAATTAACATTTGGTCCTCAGAGATTCATGTCAACAAGCTCAGCAGCTTTGGATCGACCAAATTAGGGTTTTGACTGAAGATAGCATACTCCTGACTTTTGCTCAGGATTTGATCTAATGACTTGGGACATGACTTCAAGACCCCAAGTACATCATTTTGGCCTAATCTATTGGCTCAAGACATCTCTTACACAAGGAATGATCAACAGTGAAATTGCAAATCATCAGATTAGGGTTTTGAACTATCAGGGACCAAAATCAGGGATCACATTTGGGAAACCCTAAAAATCCCCAGGAAGTCAATCAAAGGTTTCAATCATCCTCAAATAATCCCTATGACAATATCCAATGGAAATTACATCTCAATTCAAGACCTACAGTCATCAATTTCATCTGGTCAACAATTAGGGTTTTTGACCTAATTCACTAAACCATTGACTTTTTAATCAGGACATGGTGCCACAACTCAAACCATGGCTCAATATCCTTTAATGCTTCAATATGATCCATTCATACCATTCATATGGTGAGGATAGCCTGTTTCATTTGAAATCTCCAGAAACGCGATTCGTCTGAAAAAGTCAACTGTACAAGATCACCATTGACTTTTGGGGAATTTTGGTCAACCATGACTTTTGAAGTTGTGAATCATCAATATATGATATATGAAGTCATTTGATCAAGAAAAATCAAGAAAATCAATCAAGAATCAAAAAGTCAAAAGTTTGACTTTTCATACTTAGAAAAATTTCTAAGTGTTTTTCATGGTTTTTTCCAAACTTTGGAAGGGAATTTCTCAAAATTTCACCTACAAACTGAAAAAAACTTCCAACATGAAAGTTGTAGATTTTGATCCAATAAACAACTTTGACACATATAAATTTTTTCCATAAGATCAACCATTTAAGAGATATGGAGCTTCAAAGTTGGTATCTTTTGAAAATTTCACTTAAAACTTCATTTTCTTCAAAGTTCATGGATCTTTTTCACCCACTTCCTTAAGGATCTTGGAGAAACTTTCAACTAGGGTTTTGAAGTGTGTAATATGAGCTTTCCAAAATGTCCAAGAGCAAGAAAAAATATGGAGTGTAGCTATGGTTTTGAATTATGCATTTAGTGATCTTTTTCACTTGAATTTTCACCATTTTTCACTAAGTTTCAAGACTACATGACCTATAATCCAAGCAATGATGCATAGGAGCAATAATTGAGAGATATTTTCTGATTAGAAGATCAGAATGGAAGAGGATAAGAAGCTTGAGAAATAACCATGGTTAAGTCACTTTTAACCATTTGCATTTAATGTGAAAGATTCCTTTTTATCTCTTAAGCCAAATCATCATTCTTGATCAACTTGCAAGAGCTTTGTATTCAGAGACTTTGGCCTATAAATAGAGGTCCTTACCTCATTCAAAATCACACCAAAACCTCACAATTATAGGTTTTCTCTCTTCTTTCTTGAATTGCAAGTTTCATAGTTTTCAAAGAGGTAGAAAACTCAACCTCCAAACCCTTGAAGTTATGGCCAAAGTGATGGTTCTAGCATCTCATAAACATCATATGGGATGTGTTTGAACCACTCACACACCCCAAATCACCCCAAAATTCAGATTCACTCTTCAACCTCCATATGAACACATAAAGAGCCTTATCATGCCAATTTTCATTCCAGATCATTTCTGTCCAAATTAACACTTCCCACACCTCACATATATCACATATAAGCTATCTAAACACTCACCACCAACCTGAAACATCAGAATCATAGAACTCGATTCACACTTAGGCTTAACTGCAGATCGGGTACCTCCAACTACTCCAGGTGTTTTCAATCCACTCCAAGCATCCAGACACCTTCCATATGGTTCATTGAAGCTGTCCAGATCAAGCAACAACATCTGTAACACCTCCTTCGCAAAATTCAATCTCCAGCTTGGCCGTTTTTGAGGTAAGTGTTCATGAACTTCAAACTCTATCATACATGCATCATAAATGCAAAACTGAGTTACCATCTTGTTTCTGCACCATCACTGAATAATAACCCTCAATCAATTGCATCATATCATGATCATACACGATTTCACAAAGAATTTTCATATTAGGGTTCTTCGTGTTCATCAGAGGATTAATCATCTTAGAGCAAAAATAAATGAAATTAAAGGTCATCATCATGTTCCTCGTCCAAAACCGAGTGAGATAGACCCTTTGATCGATCAAAACAACACAGTTTTGAAGATTTTTGAATTTCAGTTATGGTGTGTTCTTGGCGCCAGATTTTCGTTCAAAGAATTCAAATATTTGTTTTAAAATATAATGAGTTGAAAGCGTATCATAAACAAGCTGCACACGCAGCTCAGCTGGTTAGTGTTTTGGTTGGTAAGCACTAGGGCGTGGGTTCAAACCCTTTGGGAGACAAAACCAATTTTTTATCACCTTTTTTCTTCATTTTTTAACAAACTTTATCTAATTATTTAACCAATCAAATTAACTCATTTTTTATTCATTTTTTGCACACTTCTTATTTAATATACCTATTTTGACAACATTAAAAAAAATCACAAAAAAAAGATTTATTTAATATGTTTTAATGAGGTTTAAAATGACATGTTTTTAAGTATTTTTAAATACTTTAAATATTGTTTTTTTTCATTATTTATTAACCTAATCACTTGTAAATATTTTTGTGATCAAACCCTAATCACTTAGGTCTTAATTAAGTATTAAAACTTGTTTTAACTTAATTAAGTTGACTTTTGTCAAATTCAAATCGTTTTAAAACGAGCAATCGCGATTCTTTTTCAAACGATAAACCACTTCTTTTTGATTAAATTCTTTTGACTAATCAATTAATTTTCAAAACAGTGGGGCCTCTCGAATATTAGAGAGTATAAGACCCACTCTTTTTTCTTTTATACAGTTTTTCTTTGTACAGAAAACTCTTTCAAAACAAAAAAAAAAACTTTCAAACAGTTTTTCAAACGACGCGTCTGTAAATAAACAATCAACCATGTTTTGTAAAATACCATGGGCCTCCATGTAGGTATAAGTCCCAAGCCCTTTTGTACATACCCATTCCAGTACATGAAATTAGGTATTTCATTGTACGTCTTTTGTACATATCTCGATCAGTTTGATTTTTAACTTTGAATAACAAACCGAAAATGAAGGTTTCTTTAAATCTTCCCAAAAATACCATGGGCCTCCATGTAGGTATAAGTCCCAAGCCCCTTTTGTAAATACCTGTTTACATAGCTTTGAATAAATTCAAATGGACCTCTCCCCGAGTGTGAGTCCCGAGCCCTGTGTATACAAATGGATCATGCTTACAGGTATATTTCCTTCATAAACTCCATTATATACACACACTTTGTCATATATGTATAACTGTTCATATTTGTTCATGTACTTGTTCATGTTTGTACTTGTTCATACTTGTGATTGTGTTATATGCTTATTCAACTTAGTACAACACTAGGTTCCCCATAGCCTCCTATTGGGCTTCGTGCAAAGAATCTCCCTAGTTTAGGTTAGGACATAGAGTATGGTTTCCCGGTGAAATCGCTCTAAGAGCTCAAACCAACTATACCATGCCTCCCCTTGGGCTTTGTACAAACGAGTGACCCTCCCATAGCCTCCTCTTGGGCTTACAATGCAAGGACCCTGGATTGTCCCTCCCATAGCCTCCTCTTGGGCTTACAATGCAAGGACCCTCGGATAGCCTCCTCTTGGGCTTCGTACAAGGACCCACGGGCTTCTTATAAGCATCCCCAATATCCAAATCAAATACCCTAGGAGATTAGGCATTTTTCATCTCTATGCTAGGAGTATCTCTTCTATATCATCACAAACAATCAATCAAATCAAACTTTTTTTGCCACAAGGCTGGCTAATCAATCAAACTTCTTTTTGCCACAAGGCTGGCTAATCAATCAAACCGTTTTGCCACCATACTGGCTGATTAATCAAAGTTTTTGTCACAAGGCTGACTTCATTGAAACTTTTGCCACGAGGCTGGCTGATTAATCAAAACTTTTTGTCACAAGGCTGACTTCATTGAAAGTTTTTGCCACAAGGCTGGTTAAACAAACAAAAATCAAACAGATGTATGTGATGATATAGGTTAGATACATCTAGCATTTAGACGACATTTGTCTATTTTCCTTTGCTTCCACTAGCATAAGTGGGAACTACGATTGCTCTGACTTTCTCAACATCCCTTTGAGAATACGTAGGCACAAGGTCGATCCTTGGCGAGCAAAACAAAACAAAAAAAACATTCAAACCTTAGCACCCGTAGACCCCGAGCTACAGATGCTCTGATTCCCTTTAAGGGATATGTATGCAGAGGATCGCGATGATCTTTGCGAGCATAATCAAACAAACACCTTAGGTCCCACCTATTTCACAACAGAACCTTCACCGTAGCATAGAATAAAAAACAATAAAGAACCCTGTAGAGTACTACAGATACGTTGGGTGCTAATACCTTCCCTTCGTATAACCAACCCTCTTACCCAAAGATCTCTCCCCCCACTTTTAGGTTATTGCAGCTTTTTTCCTTTTCCTCCTTTGGAAATAATAAAAAGTTTGGTCGAAACAAAGAAAAATCATTTTTTATGAGCACTCGAGCCCAAAGAAGGCATCAGGTGTCTCATCCCACAAAAAAGAGGAACAAAACGATTTTTCGCCCGCGACAGAACCCTGCACAGATAAATTATGCAACTACCGAGAAGGAGTTGCTAGCTGTTGTTTATGCCTTCGATAAGTTCAGGCAATATCTGTTGGGGTCTAGAGTCATCGTTTATACTGACCACTCTGCTTTGAAGTATCTTTTTGCTAAACAGGACTCTAAGCCAAGACTTTTGAGGTGGATCTTACTCCTCCAGGAGTTTGATGTAGAAGTTCGAGATAAGAAGTGTAGCAACCTGCCCTAAAAATTAAGCTTTCTAGAGTCGCCACCTATTCTGAAGGGCGAATAGGAAACCCTACGCGTATAAGAGATTCAGGGTAAGTTATTATAATCAGGTCGGGGGAAGGTGTTAGGCACCCTCAACCCTTTCCTATGGCTTTGAATCTAAGGTAACAGTTTTATGGCTAAATTTACTAAGGTTTATAGCTAAGGAAGTGAATAGGGGAAAAATTGAGATTTTAGGGAAGGGGACTCGCCTTGGTTATCCAAGTGCCTACGTACCTCCTTATGGAGGATCAGAGTCTACGTAGTTCGGGCACAGGGTCGTACGCCTTTGGATTTGAATTGATATGGTTTGAAGGCTTTTTGAATGGCCTATCGTAGTTTTGAATAAGGATGAAGATCCGTAGTTTGATTTGAAGTGTTTTAGGATTTGGGAAGTGTTTTAGGCTTTGGGCGTACAACCCTGATTTTAATTTGTACTATTAACCGCAATAATCGATTGATTCAATTACCATAGTTAACAGATTAGTAGTTAGATCGTTACCAATTTTAATTGATGGATTCAATTATCACTAATAACGAATAAAAGTATTTTTTAGAAATTTAAATGATTTAATTTGTATCATTATCCCTCGTAATCGATTGATTCGATTAAAAATAATAATGAATTAGAATGAGGGAAATAGGCTAATCATCGCAACCAATAAAAATGGTTGAAACCTTTTAGCCAAATAAAATTATTTATCTTAATTTATATTTAATTATTTAAAGGATTGATTATTACCCATCGCGACCAATAGATTTAGTCGAAACAAATAACAAATTAAATCCTATTATTTTGGCTAGAAAACTAATGGGATTGGACAAACCCTAATGGTTAATAAGGGTTTCTAGGGTTGTTGCCATTTTTATAATTAAAATTAATTAAAATATATTAAATCGATTTAATCGGAAAAATAATCGGGACAATCCTAATGTTAATTATAGTCTTAATCCTAATTATATTATTAATCCTAATTAAATAAATAGATTGAATTAATCATTATTAATTAATTTCTAATCTAAATAATAAAAATAGAAAATATATAGAGAAACCTGGCTGCGATCGTATGGGACGCGCCTGTGGAATGTAACACCCTTCTAAAACCCCCGCGGAACACATAATATAATCAGAGTAATAACACAGCAAGGATGCTACAATTATTAAAATAAATAAAAATACCAAGTCGATTGTCATGCTTTATTAGAATTTAACCAATATCAAACATGTGTTTAGCACAGCGGAACTTAATTCAACAGTATCAGGGAATATATCCACACAAATACTCAATACATAAATCCTTAACCAAAATGTAAACGATGTATATCAAGTAACGCTAAGACTATCGATCCCAGTGTTACAATCAGAGCATGACTCGACACGAACTACGGGCTAGCCTACAAGCTATCTTCACCCAGTCAAGACGCCGCTACATCCTTAATCTGAAATCATCAAAGTAAGGGTGAGTTGCATTCGAATTAATAACCATTATACAATCATAAGCAATAAAATCTCATAGCAATTATCATCCACTCAACATACATATAATCAGAAATTAGTATAACAAGTAAACATCAGTACATAAGCATATTCTAATACACCACACAATCATTCAGTCATATCAGAATATAATGCAATGAATGGACTGACACTAATGCATGTGGTACCATACATGGGATAAACCCATCCAACCGATCTTTTTCATCACCAAGATACAGTTTAACCAGCACAAATTCCACACAATGGGAATTATGCCCACCATTTTGATCCACTTTCATCACCGGGATCCATCACCAAAAATGTATGCGAATGTATGCAACATATAACATGCTTACAACATCATCAATCCGATGTATCACATCGTCTCATTATCATCATCAATTCATCACCAATAAGCATGCATATATTCTTAGCATTCATACAAACACATCACACGCATACATGAAAGACATCACCCAATAAATAATATAAACACGAATGTAAAACTCGGACTCTACGTCCATATCACCTATCCATCATATAGGCCATTAACTCGGCTTCGCAATGCTCAAAACGGCACATAAATCGGATATTCGGATCAAAAGTTACGGGTTTTTAAAGATAAAACATTTTTAGAAAAATATGCTGCAGAACCCGGTTCGTCCCACACGGGAACCGGTTCCTGACTGCTTCCGAAAACACGCCTCAGGTTTTTACTATGGGGAACCGGGTTGTCCCTATCTGGGAACCGGTTCCCAGCAACCCAGAATCCACACCTCTCTGTTTTTACAAGGCGGAACCGGCTCGTCCCACATGGGAACCGGTTCCTACGTACCTGCACAGCCAATTTCACCATTTTGACAGCATTTACCCTATCCCATAATCCCCAATTCATATAGTACGAATATAACACACAAATACCATCAATTTTCACATCATCACATATTTCAAACAAGTTTTATACAAGTATTAACAACATATATCATGAGTATTAACAAAATCATGTAATTCATACAAATTCATCGAAACCTAACAAAATTCCCAAACCCGACACGTACGATTGAAATAGACAACAATCCTAATCAATCCTATTACCTACAATCGCATAAGGATTACTAACCAGAAGAATACCCCTTACCTCAGAGTCGACTTTTCGAAGGTCTTCTTCTCCTTTGGCTCTTCTCCCTTTCACGTGTTCTTCAGTTCTCAGGCTCTGTCTCTTTTGCTTCTACCCCCTCTTTCCCAATTCTTTTCATTTTATGAAAAATAAAATAAAATATTATAATGGGCTTGCTTAGTCAACACCCCCCTTCTGCTAACCACCACTCTAAGCCCAAAGCCAATATTTCATCATTTTCCAAATAATTCCCAAAAATTATTAATTATAATAATTTAATTAAAAAATAATTAAATTAATAAACAAGAATTAACGGGGTGTTACAGATCTCCCCCACTAAAAGAGTTTTCGTCCTCGAAAACATACCTCAAACGAAGAGTTCGGGATAGGAGTCCTTCATCTGACTCTCCAGTTCCCACGTAACATTTCCACCTGCAGCTCCTCCCCAAGCTACTCGGACTAAAGCTATCTCTTTACCACGTAGTTGCTTTAACTTCCGATCTTCAATTCTCATAGGCAACGCCTCAACTGTCATATTATCCCTCACTTGCACATCATCTACTTGGATTACATGAGACGGATCCGCAATATATTTCCTCAATTGAGATACATGGAATACGTCATGTAGGTTTGCAAGTGTTGTTGGTAAAGCAATACGATACGCCACCTCTCCTACTCTTTCCGTAATCTGAAACGGACCAATAAAACGCGGCGTCAACTTCTTTGACTTCAGTGCTCGACCAACACCCGTCGTAGGAGTTACTCTCAGAAACACATGATCTCCCTCTTGAAATTCAAGTGTTCTCCGCCTCTTATCATGATAGCTCTTCTGACGACTTTGAGAAGCCTTCATCTTCTCCTGAATCATCTTAATATTTTCCGTCGTCTCTTGAATAATTTCTGGTCCGATCACTGCACTTTCACCAGATTCATACCAACACAGTGGTGTCCTACACCTCCTACCATACAAAGCTTCAAATGGAGCCATACCAATACTCGAATGGTAGCTATTGTTGTAAGTAAATTCAATCAATGGCAAGTAACTATCCCATGTACCACCTTTTTCTAATACACAAGCACGCAATAGATCTTCCAATGATTGAATCGTCCTTTCAGTTTGACCATCAGTCTGCGGATGGTAAGCAGAACTCAACCTCAATTTAGTACCCAAAGCCTTCTGTAACCCTTCCCAAAATCTGGATGTAAATCTTAGATCTCTATCTGATACGATACTCGAAGGAATACCATGCAAACTTACTATTTTATCAATGTACAACTGTGCCAACCTTTCCATAGAATAATCCATTCTCATCGGTATGAAGTGAGCAGACTTCGTCAGTTTGTCCACAATAACCCAAATGGCTTCATAGTTCTTAGCCGTTCTTGGCAATCCAGACACAAAGTCCATAGATATGCTATCCCACTTCCATTCAGGAATAAATAAAGGCTGCATAGTCCCATACGGCTTCTGATGTTCGATCTTTGACTTCTGGCAAGTCAAACAAGAATAAACAAATTCAGCTATTTCCTTTAAGGAACTCTAACCACCTCCTCTGTCTCATATTAAGCTCCTTCTGGTCGAATAGGTACTTCAGACTCTTATGGTCACTAAACACCTCGAACTGTAACACCCGTATAATTTTAATATTAATTTAATTGGATTATTGAATTAATAATTAGAATTATTGGGGATTTTGTGAAAATAATGGTTTATGGCATTTGGGCCATATGAGTAATTAGTAAAAGAGGGAGGGTAATTTTATAATCCTTTTTACTAAAATATTATATTATTTTCATAAACATTTGGAACGGGAAAAAGAAAGAAAGAACGGGAAAGAACGAAGGCTGAGAACACGAGGAACTGAAGGAGATCTGTAGAGGGAGAGACCAAAGATCAAGAACAATTATCTGAGGTAAGGGGGGGACTCTCCGTTTAATCTCTATTATCGTGTTATGAGTAGTAATGTGGATTAGGAATATTATTTGGTTGATTGATTCCAAATTCTGAAACATTCATCTGTGTTCATCATTTGGGTTTGAACTGTAATCCCTAATAACTGATAGATTAGGATATGATGAATAGAATTGGTTAGAGAATCATATGCTACTGTTGTGGATGAATTCGTACACTGTTAGATGCATTTTTCTGGTTTTTGGACCCAATTTCGTAGACTGGTATGAGTGGGAACGAATGGGTTTTTGGACTGTGTCGAATTCTGCAGGTTACTGGGCATTTCTGGTGTTTCGCGTATGAAACAGTGCCATACGCGTATGGAATGAGGCTGATACGCGTATGGGGGACACTCCCAAGGGCTATACGCGTATGATACGCAGTTGCCCTGTCCCAAATACCACGTACTGGCGTTTTGCGTATGAGAGCGTATGAGGATGCTCATACGCGTATGGGAATTTTGAAAGAGGAAAATTATTCTGGTGATACGCGTATGGCAAGGCTGATACGCGTATGAGTTGGTTTCTAGGCCAATTAGAGTTCTGGTGAATTGCGTATGATACGCGTATGAGGCAAGGTGATACGCGTATGGACGCGTATGGGCCATATGATACGCGTATGGCTGCGTGTGTGTGAAATTTCTGTTTTTGTGATTTTTCTGGAAAGTTCGATGATGTGTAACTTTCGGTTGGTATGCCTGTTTGTGTACTGTTTGGGACTGTGTAAACCTTATGATGTGATTCTGTGGTTTACTGATGATTGAATATGTTGAATGATGTGATATATATATGAACATGCTTGTTATTGATGATGATGATGATGGTGATGAAATGAGTATAGTCGATGCTACTCATAAATTGGTAATGATGAAAGTATGTTATATATATGTTGCATGCATTCATAAACATGAGTTGAATCCTATATGATGAGAGGATTCATCGAGGGGCAGAATTCCCATTGTGTGGAATTGGTGCTGGCAGGACCGTTTCTGAATTGATGATAGATCGGTCGGTGGATGATTCCACTGGTGATGATTGGTACCACATGCATAGTGTCAGTTTCATACATGTGCATGATTTGCTATAACATGATTATATATGTTATGTGTTGATTGTTTGTTTGTCTGTGGATATATGATTGGTGATTGTCTGAATATGAAACGATTGGGTGAATGATATAACTATGACATGTTATTATTTGTGATGTGATAACATTGGTTAACTGTGATGAGACTCACCCTTACTTGTTGTCATTTTTCAGATTGAGGATAGCGGCGTGACTTGGTGAGGATTAGCTCATAAGTCTGTTTTTGGTTATAGTGTCGGTGTCATGCTCTGGTAGATGTAACACTGGGAACACGTTTGTGTATGAGTTTAGTTATAACTCTATTTGGTTGTTGATTGAGTCAGATACATTATGATGAATGTTGACTCTGTGTGCTTTAATTCCGCTGTGTAAAACATGATTTATCTGTTGAGTTATAATTTCAGTTGTTTTCAGTGAATGCATGACAGGTACCGACGTGTGTTTATTTATTTTATGAATTGTGATACCCCTTGCATGCCTACTCTGATTTATTAATTGTTTAATTGCCGCGGGTTATTAGAGGGGTGTTACACGAACCGTGAACCATAAAGGTAATGTCTCCATAATTTCAACACAAACACCACTGCTGCCAACTCTAAGTCATGAGTCGGGTAATTCTTCTCATGCACTTTAAGTTGTCTCGACGCATAAGCGACTACCTGTTGGTTCTGCATTAGTACACCTCCAAGTCCCATCAATGAAGCGTCACAGTACACAACAAAAGATTCTGCCAAATTCGGCAAAATTAAAATAGGAGCACTAGTCAGCCTCTTCTTTAATTCTTGGAATCCTTCTTCGCACTTCGAGTCCCAAACGAACGCTTGACCCTTCCTAGTCAACTTCGTCAATGGTAGAGCTAACTTTGAAAATCCTTCTATAAACTTCCGATAGTAACCTACAAGACCCAGAAAGCTACGAATTTCAGTAACGGACTTCGGAGTTTCCCACTGAGACACGGCTTCTATTTTTGTCGGATCTACGGCAATACCGTTCTTGGAAATTACATGGCCAAGGAAACTCACTTCACTTAACCAGAAATCACATTTCGACAGTTTGGCATAAAGCTTCTTCTCTTTCAACACTCCCAGTACAATTCTGAGATGCTCTGCATGTTCTTCTTCACTTTTGGAGTATATCAGAATGTCGTCAATGAACACTACGACAAACTTATCAAGATAAGGATGAAAAATTCTATTCATATATTCCATGAAAACACCAGGTGCGTTAGTAACTCCAAACGGCATCACGGTGTATTCATAATGACCATACCTCGTCCTGAACGCAGTCTTCTGAATATTGTCCGTCTTCACACGAATCTGATGATACCCAGACCTCAAATCAATTTTACTGAATATACTAGCTCCGACCAACTGATCCATCAAATCATCAATCCTCGGCAGTGGATACCGATTCTTGATAGTAACTTTATTCAGTTGTCTGTAGTCTACACATAACCTCATAGATCCTTCCTTCTTTTTTACCAATAACACCGGTGCACCCCACGGTGATACACTTGGGCGAATGAACTCTTTCTCCAACAATTCTTCTAATTGACTCTTCAATTCGGTCAATTCAGATGCTGACATTCTATAAGGCGCCATCGACACAGGACTGGTTCCAGGAACTAATTCAATAGCAAACTCTACTTCCCTTTCAGGTGGTAGCTCTCTAACATCTTCTGGAAAAACTTCTGGAAATTCTCGTACCACTGGTAATTCATTACTCACTACTCTTCCTTTCACTTCCATCGACGCAAAAAGCATAAACACGGGTGCCCCGTCTTGAATTGCTTCCCCCACTTGTCTTGCAGTCATCGCTAACTCCTTGACACTAACCTCTTCAGGAAAGATGACCGTCTTCGTAAAACAATTGATATGAACTCGGTTAAATTGCAACCAGTTCATCCCCAAAATAATGTCAAGTTGTTTAAGTGGAATGCACACTAAGTCCATCCCAAACTTTCTACCAAATATATCAACAGGACAGTTCAAACATGCAGATGAAGTGGTCACTGAACCCGACGCAGGAGTGTAAATAACCATACTTCCATTAATCTTTGTTATCTCTAAATTTAGCCTCTTAGCACAATCCAATGAAATAAACGAGTGAGTTGCACCAGTATCAATAATCGCAATTAAAGGTGTGTTATGTATGAAACACGTACCTTTAATCAGTCTATCCTCTAGAGTGGTTTCTGATCCAGACAAAGCAAAGACTTTCCCTCCAGACTGGTTCTTCTTTGGCTTGGTGCACTGTGTACTAATATGACCCTCTTCGCCACAATTATAGCAAGTCACAGTTCTCATTTTACAGTCGGGAGCAACATGGCCTACTCTGCCACACTTAAAGCATTTCTTCTCTTCTTTCTTGCACTCATTCCTCTTATGTCCTGGTTCACCACAGTTAAAACACCTAAAAGGAGCACCAGAATCTCCCCCACTAGGCCTTTTCCAGTTACCAGCTCTTGGGTTTCCCCTACCATATGGTGTACCTCTGTCCATAGGCTTCTTACCTTTCTTATCAACCAACTCACGAGAGTGAGATGATTTCAGCTTAAGACTGTCTTCCTCAAAGATTCTGCTACAGTCCACTAAATCAGCAAATCAGCAAATTCTTTGATACCTGATACCCTGTTTGATCTCGTCACGAAGACCATTCTCAAACTTGATACACTTAGAGAATTCTCCAGCTGCATCGTTGGTGTAGTGTATGTAGTACTTAGCCAATTCCACAAATTTGGAAGCATATTCCGGCACTGTCATACTACCCTGTTTCAGCTCCAAGAACTCAATTTCCTTCCTTCCCCACACATCTTCAGGAAAGTACTTCCTCAAAAATTCTCTCTTGAATATGGCCCAAGTAATCGCAATCCCATCTGAATCCAACTCAGTCCTAGTAGTAACCCACCAGTCATCAGCTTCTTCTGATAGCATATGAGTACCGTACCTCACCTTCAGATTTTCTGCACAATCAATCACTCGGAAGATCCTCTCGATCTCTTTCAACCATTTATGAGCACCATCAGGGTCATGGGTACCTTTGAACAGTGGAAGGTTGTTCCTCTGGAAGCTGTTCAACTGCCTGTCAGCACCAATTGCAGCTCCATTAGCATTCCCTCCCAATACACCAGCAATCATGCCTAGAGCCTCGGCAATAGCGTCATCGTTCCTTCCACCTCTTCCAGCCATTGTTCTGCTAAATCACAAAACAATCTCATCAGAATAAAAGTATCGAATGTGGTTACCTTACACTAGTCGCATACAAGGGAACACTGACACTAAGACTCTGACCCTAACGACCGACTATGCTCTGATACCACTATTGTAACACCCTTCTAAAACCCCCGCGGAACACATAATATAATCAGAGTAATAACACAGCAAGGATGCTACAATTATTAAAATAAATAAAAATACCAAGTCGATTGTCATGCTTTATTAGAATTTAACCAATATCAAACATATGTTTAGCACAGCGGAACTTAATTCAACAGTATCAGGGAATATATCCACACAAATACTCAATACATAAATCCATAACCAAAATGTAAACGATGTATATCAAGTAACGCTAAGACTATCGATCCCAGTGTTACAATCAGAGCATGACTCGACATGAACTACGGGCTAGCCTACAAGCTATCTTCACCCAGTCAAGACGCCGCTACATCCTTAATCTGAAATCATCAAAGTAAGGGTGAGTTGCATTCGAATTAATAACCATTATACAATCATAAGCAATAAAATCTCATAGCAATTATCATCCACTCAACATACATATAATCGGAAATTAGTATAACAAGTAAACATCAGTACATAAGCATATTCTAATACACCACACAATCATTCAGTCATATCAGAATATAATGCAATGAATGGACTGACACTAATGCATGTGGTACCATACATGGGATAAACCCATCCAACCGATCTTTTTCATCACCAAGATACAGTTTAACCAGCACAAATTCCACACAATGGGAATTATGCCCACCATTTTGATCCACTTTCATCACCGGGATCCATCACCAAAAATGTATGCGAATGTATGCAACATATAACATGCTTACAACATCACCAATCCGATGTATCACATTGTCTCATTATCATCACCAATGCATCACCAATAAGCATGTATATATTCTTAGCATTCATACAAACACATCACACGCATACATGAAAGACATCACCCAATAAATAATATAAACACGAATGTAAAACTCGGACTCTACGTCCATATCACCTATCCATCATATAGACCATTAACTCGGCTTCGCAGTGCTCAAAACGGCACATAAATCGGATATTCGGATCAAAAGTTACGGGTTTTTAAAGATAAAACATTTTTAGAAAAATATGCTGCAGAACCCGGTTCGTCCCACACGGGAACCGGTTCCTGACTGCTTCCGAAAACACGCCTCAGGTTTTTACTATGGGGAACCGGGTTGTCCCTATCTGGGAACCGGTTCCCAGCAACCCAGAATCCACACCTCTCTGTTTTTACAAGGGGGAACCGGTTTGTCCCACATGGGAACCGGTTCCTACGTACCTGCACAGCCAATTTCACCATTTTGACAGCATTTACCCTATCACATAATCCCCAATTCATATAGTACGAATATAACACACAAATACCATCAATTTTCACATCATCACATATTTCAAACAAGTTTTATACAAGTATTAACAACATATATCATGAGTATTAACAGAATCATGTAATTCATACAAATTCATCGAAACCTAACAAAATTCCCAAACCCGACACGTACGATTGAAATAGACAACAATCCTAATTAATCCTATTAACTACAATCGCATAAGGATTACTAACCCGAAGAATCCCCCTTACCCCAGAGTCGAATCTTTGAAGGTCTTCTTCTCCTTTGGCTATTCTCCCTTTCACGTGTTCTTCAGTTCTCAGGCTCTGTCTCTTTTGCTTCTACCTCCTCTTTCCCAATTCTTTTCATTTTATGAAAAATAAAATAAAATATTATAATGGGCTTGCTTAGTCAACACCCCCCTTCTGCTAACCACCACTCTAAGCCCAAAGCCAATATTTCATCATTTTCCAAATAATTCCCAAAAATTATTAATTATAATAATTTAATTAAAAAATAATTAAATTAATAAACAAGAATTAACGGGGTGTTACATGGAACCCCATGATACTCCCTCAGCCCCTGGTGCGTTGGATTGTATGACGACTTGATCTGATGGTGGTGAATTGAAGAGCATACGGTGGGTGCGTAGAGCCATACACACTGGATCTGAGAACTAAATTCGTTAAAAATAAATAGCTTTGCCTGGGTATCGAACCCAGGTTTGCTTGGTTACCGACTTCCCTCATTACCACGCGCGCCATTTATACTTGTTGTTCATATACTGCAAACAAAAATATATATTAAAATTAAACCAGAGTAAATTGAATTAAAACAATTCGCGCCCCTCACCCTTCTTCTTCTCCGCGTAACTTTTTCTTTTTTTTCTGCAAATATGAAACACTTTGGCCACGGTTTCTTGGTGTTTCCATAACCCCTGGAAATTTGAATCTCACAAAATACCACCGATAAATAAAATCTAAAAGCATGGATCGGTTGTAAATCATGTTCTGAACACGATGGTACCATTGACTCGGGCTAATTTCACCTCCATTGAAAAATCCCAATTTAGAGCTTTTAATCCCTAACAATGGTGAAACTCCATACCTGCACTCAAATTAAAATTAAATTGCCCAGAAACAATATATACACTCATACGAATACAACCACGTAATCAAACAATGTTTATGATGATTAATTTAGAGCAATCGAGGAAAAAAAAAGATGAGCAAACCGTGACCCTCTAGCTCGCGATTCTGAAAGTATTGATGAATAATGGCGATGCAGTCAGCTTCAGAGAACCACTAGGAATCAGTTGGTAACCTTGGAATGGCCTAACTTGAATCCAATCTTGGTCTGCAAATTTCACTTCTTCTTTTTTTTTACGTTTTTTTCTTCTGTTCTTCAGCCCAGATCTTTTCACGGCCAATCCCCCTCTCATAATCTTTTCTCCATTTTATAGTTAGGGTTTGTTATTCAATAAGGAAAAATTAGATTTGTTGTTTGTTAAGGGAGATTTGATTTAGATTTGAAGAGAGATTGAGAAGCTTGTAAATCTATTCTTGCACATGAAAACGTGAAAGTTGTAGAATTTTGGCCAATTTTGATTTTTTCCTTTTCTTCATCTTAATAGCCTAATAATAATAGTAATTAATAGTAATAATAAAATGATATAAAAATTAAAATATTAACACCACATTTTTGGTAAATACCAATAATAATAATAAAATGATAATAACATTAATTCTATTAAAATTAATCAATAACATTAATCAATCCTAAATAATAATACTAATTCTAATAAGATCCTAAAAATAATCCTAATAATAATAAAAATAATCCTAATAATATATAATAAAATCTAATTAAAAATAATAAACCTAATTAATTAAAACCTAATACTAATCCTAATATTAATAACAATAATAAAAATTAATAATGTTAAATGCTAACAGTTAGTCAAGATAAAATAATAATAATCGAAACAAATGTTAGTAAAACTCCAAAATAGCCCCACAAACGATAAAACCCTTGTAATAATTGGGCCCAACGTTTGGGTCCTAAACATCTGTAAATTACGCCCTTGTTTTAACTCAACCTGATTTATAAGAGAGCGGGTTTGACAATAGAAATGTCAAACCCCATGACTCTTAATTTTGAACCTTGAAGGATTAACGGGCGTAAATTTGATCGGGCAAATTTTGGGGTATGACAAGAAGGGGTGTGAAAACACCGTAGTTGACCACTTATCTCGAATGACACCAATAGACGAGACAGAAGAAAAGCGCCCAATCAAGGATGAGTTCGCTGATGAACACATCCTGGCAGTGACTAGTGTACCTTGGTTCGCAGATTATGCAAACTATATTATCGGTGGTATCATCCCCGACGATTTTGACTCTAATCGAAGAAAAAAGTTTGTTCATGACTGCAGGTTCTATCTATGGGACGATCCATTCCTGTATAAAAGAGGAGTCGATGGTTTGATCAGAAGGTGTTTACTTGAAAAAGAGCAAGAAGAAGTGTTGAAGGCATGTCATGCTTCAGAATATGGGGGACATTTTAGTGGTGATCGAACAGCAGCTAAGATTTTGCAATCAGGGCTATACTGGGCAACCGTATTTAAGGATGCTCAAGAGTTTGTGAGACATTGTGACAAGTGCCAAAGGACAGGGAACATATCCAAAAGAAACTAGATGCCTCAGAACTCGATGCTGGAAGTGGAGTTATTCGATGATTGGGGTATAGACTTCATGGGACCATTTCCACCTTCATTTGGGAAAAATTATATTCTAGTAGCTGTGGATTATGTGTCCAAATGGGTCGAAGCTGTTGCTCTACCTTCAAACGATGCTAAGGTGGTGGTGAAGTTTTTGAAAGAAAACATTTTTGCTAGGTTTGGAGTACCGAGAGCTCTAATAAGTGATGAAGGAACACATTTCCTGAATCACCTCATGGAACGGTTACTCCAAAAATACAACGTGAAACACAAGATAGCCACAACTTATCATCCTCAAACTAGTGGGCAGGTTGAAGTTTCAAACAGACAACTAAAACAAATTCTAGAAAAGACTGTGAGTTCCTCTCGGAAGGATTGGGCAATAAAGCTGGATGATGCATTGTGGGCATACAGAACAACTTTCAAAACACCAATCGGAATGTCGCCGTATCAACTTGTGTATGGGAAGGCATGCCATTTGCCTTTAGAGTTAGAACATAAGGCATTCTGGGCATCAAAGTTTCTCAATATGGATCTATTTAAAGCGGCAAGTTCTAAACTTCTTCAACTCCATGAGTTAGAAGAGTTCCGCAACCAAGCTTATGAAAATGCTAAGATCTACAAAGAGAAAACAAAAAGGTGGCATGATGGGAAGATCCAGCATAAGGAGTTCTGGGAAGGACAACAAGTTCTCTTATACAACTCAAGGTTAAAACTCTTCCCAGGAAAATTGAAATCAAAGTGGTCGAGACCGTTTACGGTTCACAAATTTTTTCCTCATGGAGCTATAGAGATCAAAAATCAAGCGAATGGGGATATTTTCAAGGTGAATGGGCACAGGCTCAAGCCCTATTACAAAGGTCAACCAGGTGGAAGGATTGAAGTTGTTCGTCTCGAAGGATGAAATGAACAACTGTCGAGCCATGCGACGTTAAACGAAGCGCTTCGTGGAAGGCAACCCACGAGATTTCCTTTTAATAATGTTGTGTGTTTTTGCATTTTTATTCTGTAGGTACAAACAATGTGTTTTCATGGAGCAAGAAGCAGGTAAAGAAAATTCAAAGTTTGGAAGAGTCAGGGGTCTGACACGGGCACCCGTGTCCTGTGACACGGCCGTGTCACAACCCCTGAAGAAGAGAAGTTTGAAAAAAAATGTTTTTGGAAGTGGCAGAGGTGTGACACGGGCACCCGTGTCATGGGACACGGCCGTGTCACAGGCCCTGGAGGAAAAGTTTGAAAAAAATGTTTTTGGAAGTGGCAGAGGTGTGACACGGCCGTGTCACAGGCCCTGGAGGATTTCAATTTAAAAAACACAGATTTTGAAGAGGCAGAGGCCTGACACGGGCACCCGTGTCGTGTGACACGGCCGTGTCAGGTAGGAGTGCAGATTTTTTTTTCCAATTTCGTTTTCCCCATGGTGGGCCCCATTTATTTTAAAATTTTATCTCTTAAACCACCCAATTACACATCAGATTTTCTTCTCCTTCTCCACTATTATTCACCTTTCTCTTCCACTCTTCCTTCATCTTCTCCATCTCCAACCCTAGCCTCCATTAAACCCTCTCACAAAACCTCCAAGTTCACCATCAAATCTTCACCAAATCGCAATCCGTCTTCACAAAAGTTCATCCCCTCATCTTCCTAAGCACTATTCTCTAATTTATTTCTACTTTCACCGTAGATTTTCGTTTGTGAATTTTTTTGTTGGTTGCAAATATGCCTCCAAGAAAAGCTTCACCAAGAAGGGAAACTGTTGGGACATCTAGACCCACTCAACGTGCAAGAAGAGAAGGAAACAACCATGGAATTACTTTCCGGTTGGATGCTCAAAGAGAGAGGTACAATGCTCACCTCCGTAGAAAGATTTTACCGACAAGGTATGTTTGTGATGTTACTACTGATTGTTTAGGAATAACAAGAGAGATACATCGTATGTTTCACGCATTAGGTTTGTTAAGATTTATTCAGTTTGAGGCTCCCACTTTTGAGCGATTAACTTATGAATTTTTAAGTACTTTTGAGTTCGAGATGAAGCTGAGAACGAACAGGGTGGAACCTGAACATTATGGGACATTAAAATTCCGTATGTTCGACATTGACCATGAATTAAGTTTGGAAGATTTTGGAGAGGCCTTGAGGATACCAAGTTCGGGTGCGGGTAGGGCACCAAACTCATTTAACCCTGAAACGTTTTGGATAGCTATAACAGGTAGAGAGTCCTATTGTCATAAAGGGGCAAAAGCAACAAGTATCCAAAACCCTTGCTTCCACTATGCCCAGAAGGCTTTAGCTTATACCCTCTTTGGTAGAGGAGACAGCCCCGGAGTGGCATCCATTCGGGAGTTGTATTTTTTATACTGTATGGCTGAGCAAAATCCGCTTAATGCGGCCGCTTTCATAGCGGATCATCTGAAAAAGGTCAGTCGAGCAAAATCAGGGGATATTTCTGTTGGGGGTATTGTTACTGCCTTGGCTGATGGTTTGGGGTATGGTGCAGAGATGCGGAATCTTCAAGAGATAAATCCGCGTATTTTAAAAATTGATATGGCTGCTTTGATTAAACAGGGGATGATCTCTGTGTAACCCCAAACCTATTCTTTGATGATTCATGGGGCTCACATTTTGGAATTGCCTAATCCTAACCGTGTGTCCATTTATGATAGAGCTAATTGGTTATATACGAGCACCACCCCGACTGGGGAAGGTGACATGGATCTTGAATTTTTGGATGCAGGTGGTGAAGATGATGACCAGGAGCATCATGAGGAAGCTGAACAAACAGGTCCGCCTCCAAGCGGATTTGATGAGGGCACATCTCGAATGCCGTAGGACCAATGGGGGTGGATGCATTCTGAGATCGAGTACCTGAGGGCAGAACAAACCCGCCAAGGCGAGGAGCTATTAAGGCAAGGCCTAGAGCAAACCCGCCAAGGAGAGGAGCAGACCCGGCAAGGGACGACTATCTATAACATTCAGGAAATGATGCAACGCATGATGTTGCAATTTCCATATCCTCCACCTCCGCCTCAGTGAGCACTATAAGTCTCCCTTATGCTTGCTTATCCATTGAGGACAATGTTAAGTCCAAGTGTGGGGGAGGTTCTTTCGTTTTAAGTTATTTCATGTTATTTCTGTTTTTGTTATTTGCTTGTTTTGTGTGTGTTTTGAGTATTTTGTGCACCAGGATGAGTGTAATTCCAGAGAAAAGGATCATGAGAATGAAGGTGAAAAAGGGAAAAGACGCACCTTAAATTGGCTTCTGGGGCACCTGTGAAAGTTGGCACAACTGAAGAAAAATGCTAGACGCAACTTGATGGTGCCAAGTGAAGGAGTTTAGAGCAACCCGAACCGGACACGAAGTTGTACAAAATGGAGACCATTGTTGAACCTGTAAGCAATACTAAACCTGTGAGGATATATAAATCCAAACACTTCATTTCATCATGAGAGAGCATCGGGTATGACATTATCACTCTAATTTTGCATTTGTTCTTCATATAGTACACACATCGATCACACACACTGAGGCATTTATTTTTTTTCTTTAACCCTGAGCCTTTCTCACCCAACCTTGTTGTTTATTATCCCTCGTTAACCTATCTTTACCCATCATCCATGTTGTTTTTTTTTAAAAAAAATTTTCATAACCCCTCTTGTTTCCGCTATATTTGGTGTTAATTATAAGTCGGAGTCCGATAGCAAAAGCTAAGTTTGGGGTAACCGAGTCCGGTAGCAAAAGAAGGAGGCAAGTGTGAAAAGAAAAAAAAGAAAACACATGCAAGAAAGAAAATGTTTGTGCAAAAGAAAAAAAAAAGAGAAAAGAGAAAATTGATTTTGGTTTACACACTTGCCATCATGTAAAGAGTTCTAAGAGTCCGGAAAGCAGAAAAATCGCTAAACACTTCAAATACGATGTAATGTGCAAAAAGATATCGGACGGATTAGTTGATACCAAACCATAAACCCTCGTACCCACTTTCTTTGTTTATCCTACCTAACCTAAGCCTCGTTACAACCCGTAAGTCCTCAAAAAAGTGTGTGTTATTGATTATGTGGAATTGTGTTAGAATGTGTACAAAACAAAGGAGTAGATATGTATGCCTTGATGAGCGAGTGAAACACTTAACCCAGAGAGAAGTTGTGAGAGTGTGATTGAGCTTGCAGGTAAAAGAATGAGTCAACATTGAAGTACAACGGAAAACTTCGGAGAGGGGAATCGAACACTTTGACACGAAAGTATATATCAAGTGTGGAAGCATCAGTTGTGTTGTGGAGCATAAGAAAAATTCATGTGTGTCCTCTTGTTTTCTCATCCATCACTTGAGGACAAGTAATGAGCTAAGTTTGGGGTTGTGATCGGCCACCAATTTCACCTCGTTTCTATGTTCGGATCAATGGAAAAGCACTTCATTCGGTGGTAGTTTAAGTCGTTTTAGTCTAGTTCTTTTTAGTTTTGCTAATTTTTATATTTGAGTTTGGTGTGTTATCTTTTCTAGTTTTTGTTGGTTTTCTATTGCTTTTGATCTTGTATTGGTAGTGTTTAAGTTTTGCAGGAACAGGGCACGATTCGAGTCAAGAAAAAGTAGTTTTTGGTGAGATAGAGCTGTGACACGGCCACCCGTGTCATGTGACACGGCCGTGTCACACTTGCTGGAGGATAATGTTTCAAAATGCTAAGGGCCAATAAGTCAGAGGTCTGACACGGCCACCCGTGTCCCATGACACGGCCGTGTCAGACGTGCGCGCAGAAAAAGTTTTGTTTTCAACTCTTGGAATCAGTCACTTAAGGAAGGGCATTATGGACTTTTCGGAGGAGAATAATTGCTGAGAGATATTTAGTCACTGTTTGGAAAGAAAAAAAATCACTTTTTGACGATCGGAGAACGTGAAAAGAGGATTGGAAGCACTAGGGTTTGAAGCGAAGAAATCTTCAAGAGCATCCGCGATTGAAGATCAATTCCTATTCATCTTATTGTAATGTCTTCATCCTTAATTTCTGTTATTTTGACAATTGCTATGAGTAGCTAAACTATTACTTGTTAGGGTGATGTCCCTGGATCATGTGATGTAACGAATTATATTTACCGTTGTTTTCAGATTATCTTTATGAAATTCAGTTTATGATTAAAAGTTCTTATTGCTTCATTATATTGGAAAGTATATTGTTGATTTACGATTGGGATCTTGGTCCGATAAACCGACTCAATGCTTTTTAATCATAACATTATCACTGATAATCACTTAGGAATAAGGGTTTGATGAATAGCGATCATTTTATCCGGGCTATGTCTTATAGAATCTTGGTATAAAATTATCGTGATTAGGAATGAGAAGATAGTTTTAATCTCAAGAAGTTTTTCACTAAGGAATTAGGAAAAATCAATGTTCGGCATTGGTAGTTGAGAATTTCGTCAGTTAATCTGTCAATTGGTAATTATTTCGTTACAGAGTGATTCATACATCTATCCTAACTTGTCTCCGCATATTTTCATTAGTCAAACCTTTTTAACTCTTTCGTTTTGCATAAGCTGTTATTTAAATTAAACATAAAAACCAAACACCCCGATGACTTTTTATTCCATTGCACTGTTCTGAAACATATAATTCCTACGCAGTCTGCGAGTTCGATACTTGGGGAATTTAATCTATTATTACTACATCGGTAAAAATAGTACACTTGCTATTTTACCGGTCAGAGATTCCTAAGCCTCAAGTGATCGGTATTATTCTTCATTTGAAGAAATCCGATATATAGGCTAATTTCATCACCAAAGGATGCGTTAAGGGGATTACTACTGAGTTCTTGATGAAGAAGGCTAATTATTTTGCTAGTGTTGGAAGCATGACTGCTTTTGAGGATATTCTAGCCTGATCTATGGTTTAGTTCTTTTCCCTAACATTTATAACTTTGTTGATGTTAACGTTATCCGGATTTTCTTGATTGGGAACCCCGTTTCAACTTTGTTAGAAGATACTTATCATTTCATTTACTCTAGAACTGATAAGCATAAAGGGACTATTATATGTTGTGCACCTTTGTTGTATAGGTGGTTTATTTCTCTCCAAAGAGTGTTTGAGGTGGTCACAAAGGATTATGTCTCTTACTAGCTCTGATATTGTTTGGTATTCACATGTTTATTTCTATACTAAGATCGTTGATAGTTGTGGAGAGTTCTCTTATGTACCTCTTCTTGGTACACAAGGAGGAATCAACTACAACCATATTCTAGCCAGACGTTAGATGGGGTATCCTTTGATTGATAAGTCTGATAATCTCTTGGTAGAAGGATTCTTTTTCATAAATGAGAAAGATGAACAAGGATTAAGGAAGAGGATTGTACGTGCATGGCACAATATCCAAAGGAAAGGTAGAGAAGAACTTGGGAAGAAAGATTGTGTAGCTAAGTAAGTATATATGAAATGGGTGACTAGTAGAGCAATTGAGTTGAAGATGCCATATGCCTCTTTTCCTCCATCATCTAGTGCTCCTATTGATTCTATTATCCCTATCACTCTTGCTGAAGATCCTTAAGTTTCTTGTGATCAGTTGAAGATTGAGAGAGATGAGTGGGAGAAGAAATTTCATGCTTATGATGTAGAGAAGATTGAATTACTAAGGAAGTTGAAGGAGAAGGATGAGTTGATTCTTCAGAAGGATATCTTGCTTCAACAAAAAGATGACCAGCTTCGCCAAAAAGATACTCCAACTGAGAAAGCCAACAAGAAAAGGCAAGTGCGAGAGGATTTATTTTCCTCTAACGTTGTGCCATTGCACGAGTATTCTAACATTCCTGCTACTTCAGGTGCCTGGAAGGGAGTTGTAGACAAATTGATCGAAGAGAGGACAAAGATGCAGAATTACTATGAGTCCAAGATTAAGAAGCTCAAAGGGATGTTGCATACCATTGTTGAGACATCTTCAAATTCTAGGACTTAGATTTATTTTTATCAAAGATATGATTACGAAACTATGTACTTGAATTGTAATCCTTATATCCATTAAATAAAAAGAGTTATTCAGTTATTGCACTTGTATCCCTTTGTGATGTTTGCAAATTGTTTACTATCTTAAAAGTTCCTTGAAACACAAATAATAAAAATAAAAAATTTGCATTGCATATCATGTATCATTTGCATTTTTATCTTGCATTCCAGAGTTGTCTCATAATCTTATTCAGTGTTTACTTCATTCAATCAAGCCGTCTCACCAGTATTCAACTCGAGCTAATTACTAGAGGAAGATGGAAGGTCTAGAACAAGAAAACCGATAGTTGCGTGAAAAGGTTGCTACCTTGAGATCAGGCATGAAGCGTCTCAATGCTATGGTGGAAAATTTAGTTTCTACTCAGGCTCGGGCTCAGGTTCAAGCTCAAGTCTAGAATCAGATTCCTCCACCTTTCAATCCTCAAGCTCAAAATCAAGTACCTACAAGAAACTTGTCTTATACATTAGGCAATACTAAAAGGCGTTGGACAAGTGACTCCTGTTGCACCCCAAAATTTTCCCTCTTTAGTTGAGCTATAAGTTATCCAAGACGTTTTTTTCTTCGTTCGAAAAGGAAGGAAAAATAATAAAGAGTTTTCATGGGTTTAAGAAGATATGGTGTGAAATGTGGTTTATATAGTGGAAATACGAGAAAATTCACAAGTCTTATTTGGAAGGTGATATGAGCTAAGCTCCCCCGTAACCCCGACTATTTCGACGTTCTCTACAACTTTCGTGTTTGACTCAAAAACCAATTCCACGAGGAAGGCTGTCAAATTTGCAAATAACCTAAGATTTTACATTGGAAAATGGTGCTGAACCGTAGGTTTTCGGACACTAAAAAATTCATATCTCACAATCTGCTCGTCCGATTCACTCGATATTTTAACTGAAGTTCCGTGCTGATATCCTCGAAATTTCATATGTTCGGACCATCGACCAATTATGCACCGAAAATGCTCATCATTTTGAAGAGCGTTGTGATTTTTCAGTGAAAAGTGTGTTTTCGGGTATGTCGTGGCGAATTTGAAAATTCATAACTTCTTCAATTTTTATCGTATGATGTCCATTCCGGCGGCATTCTCTCAGAAATTTCGTTATCTTCGATTCTTCGTCACACATGCTCTTTCAGATTTTGAGTCGAAGTTTGAGTTTTATCGCGTTCTTTGAACGGTACTCGCGAAATTCTGCACAGTTGCACCAGATGAATCAGTGTTTCTCGTCATTCAAACGCGCGTAATTTCTTCACCGCTTATCAGATGGAGACGATTCTCGCGGCTACGAGTCACAAATTTAGTTATCTTCGAGATGACGTTGGTACCATTTCTGAATTTCGCACTGAGTCACATTTCCCCGAAAACGAGCAAAAAAGAGATAATTAAGAGGCGTTTTTGACATTTCACCACATACACTATATAAACTATTTTTCCCCCTTTTCTCTCATAACTTCCATTCACCCAAAAAAATCAAAAACACTTTCTCTCATTCTCTCCCAATTTTCTCAAAATCAAAAACTACAAAAACTCTCAAAACTCATCAACAATTTTCAACAATCTCTAGAACACATCAACACAAGGATTGAAGCGCATCAAGATTTTCACCTTCACTCTCCCTCCACTCGCAACCTTTTGAAGGATAGAAAAACACTTAGAAAGGGGGGGGGGGGTTGAATAAGTGTGACTTTAAAAACTTGTAAGATAAAAACAATGAACACAATTATTTTTATCTTGGTTCGTTGTTAACGAAACTACTCCAGTCCACCCCCTTAGAGTGATTTACCTCAACTGAGGATTTAATCCACTAATGCAACTGATTACAATGGTTATCCACTTAGAAAAATTTCTAAGTCTTCTAGAGTATACAGATCACAACTTGATCACTCTAGGAAATCACCACTTAGAAAACTTCTAAGTCTTCTAGAGTCTACTGATCACAACTTGATCACTCTAGGAACCTTTTACAAATAATGTAAAATAATGTTTACAAGAGTCAGGTTGCTTCTTATAAAGCTATAATCACAACAGTGATATTTCTCTTAAGTTCTAAGCTTAACACTCACTAAATATTACAAGAGTCTGTGAGGTTGAAGATGAAGTTCGTGAGCTTTGAATTTGACAGCGTTTTGGTATATTGCGCAAGTGTTCTCTGTGCTGCTTCTGATTAGAACTTCTATATATAGGCGTTGAGAGAAGATGACCGTTGGGTTGCATTTAATGCTTTGCGTGAATAGTACAACGCTGCATTTAATGTTTCACACTTTTGTCAACTACCTCGAGCCATGCTTTTGCTTCTTTTAGTGACTTTGCCTTTTGTAGCTTCTAACGTTCCTTTTGTCAGTCAGAGATTAAACTTAATAGCCTGTCATCTTGTACTTGCTTCTGAACTCAGATTTGTAGATAACAACGTTTGAATTTCAGAGTCAACAACTTGGTGCAGAGCATCTTCTTGTCTCCTGACTTTGAAGAGCTTGAGTGTGATACCATTCAGAACTTCAGTGCTTCTACTTCTGACTTCATGTTCTTCTGATGCTTCATAGTTCATGTTCTAATTCTGCTTGACCATCTTCTAATGTCTTGCCAGAGCATGTTCTGATGTAGCCATCCAGAACCTTCTATGTCAGTGATTCTGAGCGCTGATTTGTGCATACTCTTTATGTATTTCCTGAAATGGAAAATGCAAAGGATTAGAGTACCACATTGTATTATACAAAATGCATATATAATGTTATCATCAAAACATAGAATATTTATCAGAACAAATCTTGTTCTAACAATCTCCCCCTTTTTGATGATGACAAAAACATATATAATTGATATGAATTTGTAAACAGAATATCAGATGACCAAAGACAATTACACAGTTATAGCATAAGCATATAATCAGAATGTGTGAATATGTCTCCCCCTGAGATTAACAATCTCCCCCTGAAATTAATACTAGAAGAATTTATAAATAAAAGACTTCCCTGAGTATTTTTCAATTTCAGTCGAGACTTTCACTTTGAATAGAACTTCAGAACATTCAGAGCTTCTGCTTCTTGCTTCCATAGGACAGCTTCAGAGCTTTGAATTTCTCCTTTGTAATCAATTGAATCAGATCATGCTTGATTCTATCAGAGCATTCTAAAAAAAAATGTATCAGAACATTCTTCTTGCTTCTGATCTTGAAGCTTCACAGTACTAAGCTTGCTTCAATTCTCTAAGAATGTGTTTCTTCTTAGAATTGCTTTTCCCCATGTATTTGCTTCTCATGTTGAGCTTTTTCAGAATATCTTCAATCCTGCAAAAACTATAAAAAACATTGAACTTGCAAATAATGTTAGGAATGTTGAGACTTAATCCCAGCAACTGATATAATAAATCAATTCAATTATCATGTTTCTCCCCCTTTTTGTCATAACATCAAAAAGAATTAAAAGATTCAGATGAAAAAGACACACAGAGTAAATAAGATAGAATTTCATTGATTAATCAGAAGATACAAAATGATAGAAGCAGATGAAGAAAACAAAGAAAAACAAGGTAAGACCAAAGACAGACTACGACTGGCTAAGCCTAGAAGCTAAGACGACCATAAGGTTCTTAATCTCAGCAGAGTCTTCCTTCTGATCCTTGATGAAGGATCTGAACTCCTCATGAGTATCCTCGTGTTTGTCCAGACGAGTAGCCAAATCAGCTTGATTCTGTTGAAGAGCCTTCATGGTGTTTATCAAAACAGAGACAGAAGGTCCAGCAGAAGAAGCATCAAAGCTATTGTCCATAACAGAAGGATTCTCAGCATTAGCTTCAACCATAAGAACATCTCCAGGATTTTCCTCAGCAGGAGTTTTCTCAGTAGGATGATTCTTAACATCAGCTTCAGAGCCAAAAGCATCTTCATGATAAACAGGAGCAGGGATATCAGCATCTGGATTTTCAAGAGCAAGAAGTATTTCAGCCAGATTCTCAGGAGGTGTTGGATCAACAGGTTCTGGTGGGTATTCAACTTCTGGATATACCATATTTGGTGCTTTAATAGAGGGATTCTCCCTAAGCCAGTTGAATAGAGACTGAAATTCGCCAGTCAGAACATTGTATTGTGGCTTCCACACAACCATAGCCAGAGGCTGCACTTCTTGAAGGATAGAAAAACACTTAGAAAGGGGGGTTTGAATAAGTGTGACTTTAAAAACTTGTAAGATAAAAACAATGAACACAATTATTTTTATCCTGGTTCGTTGTTAACGAAACTACTCCAGTCCACCCCCTTAGAGTGATTTACCTCAATTGAGGATTTAATCCACTAATCCAACTGATTACAATGGTTATCCACTTAGAAAAAATTCTAAGTCTTCTAGAGTATACAAATCACAACTTGATCACTCTAGGAAATCACCACTTAGAAAACTTCTAAGTCTTCTAGAGTCTACTGATCACAACTTGATCACTCTAGGAACCTTTTACAAACAATGTAAAATAATGTTTACAAGAGTAAGATTGCTTCTTATAAAGCTATAATCACAACAGTGATATTTCTCTTAAGTTCTAAGCTTAACACTCACTAAATATTACAAGAGTTTGTGAGGTTGAAGATGAAGTTCGTGAGCTTTGAATTTGACAATGTTTTGGTATATTGCCCAAGTCTTCTCTATGTTGCTTCTGATCAGAACTTCTATATATAGACGTTGAGAGAAGATGACCGTTGGGTTGCATTTAATGCTTTGCGTGAATAGTACAATGCTGTATTTAATGTTTCACACTTTTGTCAACTACCTCGAGCCATGCTTTTGCTGCTTTTACTACCTTTGCCTTTTGTAGCTTCTAATGTTCCTTTTGTTAGTCAGAGATTAGACTTAATAGCCTGTCATCTTGTACTTGCTTCTGAACTCAGATTTGTAGATAACAACGTTTGAATTTTAGAGTCAACATCTTGGTGCAGAGCATCTTCTTGTCTTCTGACTTTGAAGAGCTTGAGCGTGATACCATTCAGAACTTCAGTGCTTCTACTTCTGACTTCATGTTCTTCTGATGCTTCATAGTTCATGTTCTGATTCTGCTTGACCATCTTCTGATGTCTTGCCAGAGCATGTTCTGATGTAGCCATCCAGAACCTTCTATGTCAGTGCTTCTGAGCGCTGATTTGTGCATACTCTTTATGTATTTCCTGAAATGGAAAATGCAAAGGATTAGAGTACCACATTGTATTATACAAAATGCATATATAATGTTATCATCAAAACATAGAATATTTATCAGAACAAATCTTGTTCTAACACCTCTTTCCGTTCACGCTCCTTCCGTCGCGACAGCCGCTGCTCCGACCACCTATCTCCGGCGATCGCCCTCAATTTTCGCCGTGACCTTGCGCGGATCGTCCTTCCTCTCGCGATTGTTTTTCCGGCAGCGCTTTCCCCTTCATCATCGCGCGAGTTCAGCCATGCTATTAGCTTGGTGATCACTCTTTGATTAGTGTTTCACGTCACTTACGGTAATTTTCCAATTCTTGCTTGAAACTAGTTGCTATAGTGTCTAATTGCATTAGTTTGAATGATTATGTCATTGTTAATCGATAAGGATACTTGAATTGGTGTTGGAAATTTTATAGTGTTACGTTTTTTTGAATTGGTGAGTAGTTGAATTGGTTTCATTGTTGATGACTATTGAAGAAGCTTATTGATGAACGTATGCACTTTAAATGTTTGCTAAATTGCTTACGGTAGTTACCTTGTGCTAGACATTGGTTAGTGACGTGGAATTGAAGTTGCTTGTTGGAGGATTCTAAATGTTGGTGGTGGATAAATGTGCATGATGCTTAATTGTTTGGTTTGGTATATTTGATGATGATGTTGTTGTTGAATATGGAATTAGAGCATTGAATATTCATTGTGCATAAATGATATTTGTAGTGAATTTTCGGTATTGATGTTGTTACTAATTGTTGGTGATATTCATGAATTGATGATGATATTGTCGCCTCTTGTTGCTAATTTGAACTAATATAAAGTGCTGGAAATTTTTATGTGAGTTCGAATGTTTATTTGGAATCTTAAAGTGTATAAGAAAGCATGGTAACACAAGGGAATTAATGCTGAAATTTTGTGTTGTTTTAATGTTAATCTATTGACTTTTGATACTATTTTGATGATGTATTGTTGCTGGAAATTCAATGATGTTTTGATGTTGTTTCGGTGCTTTAAAGATGCGTAGAAACATGTTGGTAATAAGTGTTCAAGTGCTGAAATTTTTGAATATTAATTGTTGATGCTTGACATGTAAAATTGATGAAAATAATGTGATTAAAATAGACTTAATTTTGAAAATGTTTTTTTGGTTTATGGTTACTTGAATTTTTGAGCATTGGTTTAATTATGATGAATGGTTAATACTTACTATGCTTAGTGCCAATTGATAGAGGTTTTTGATTGTTGACAATGATGAAGAGAAGTGGTGTTGGTTGATTGAATATATGTCTTTGTTGCTACTTGTCATTTTGCTTGAAATTGAAGCCTTGCAATGAGATTGAATAGGTTTTAAGAAGCTTTCGGGACTGGTTTTTGTACTCAATTATGCAGAATTTTTGTTGGCTCATTTGCTCTTGCTTTTCACTAGTTTTAACTCATGGAATTTGTTATTTTCTTACACTTTTGACATGAAACTAGTTGGTATTGGTTGCTTGTTGTTTCTAAGTGATAAATAGTGTTTCTATGTGCTAATAATTGACATTTGAGCTGCTGCAACTTTCTGTTTCACATAATATACCCAGTTTGCTCAGTTTGTGTTTTGTATGCGCGTCGTGTCGGCTTCATTCCATTTTGCCGTATCTTTTGAACCGCTTATCGTTTTTGAGCATGTGAATAATGTTTTTCATACGTAATAATGTTTTCAGAACTGATGGTGCATTTTATTTTCAGTTTCGGCCGACTTTTTTATCGATTTCGCTTCTGCCCCATCTTGAAAGTCGTGCCTCCGGGCCGATTTAATAAATTCCGACCGCATATTTGAGTTCCTTAACATTTTTTTAGCTTCCCATGAAATTTTTGTTTAATTCCAACAAGTTTAGTTTTTATCATTTTTACCCGATTTTACCGTTTCGGTGTATCTTTTGACTTGTAAGTACTTGCTTTGTTTTTCATAATACTTGTGTACATATTTGACTAACATTTGAGCATTGTTTCATGTTGCTATCTTACTTGCACCCGATTTATGCTTAAAAAATGTATTAATTGTTCAATTCTCGCTTAAAACGGTATACTTTTGTTTCTAATGATGTCTTGCCTACTTATGGGTGTTTGTTGTTGGTTCCTACACTATTTTGTATATACTTTCTTATGCGCATTATTGCTGTCCCGTTCGGATTTTGATTTGCTTTCGCCATATTTTCATTTTCTACTCCGTATTTCATTTTCGGTTTAGTTTATAATACAATGACGCAATTCCGATTGCGGATTTTTGTTATCTCTAACTTGTGTGCTAGTGTGCAAGGCATTTGGATAGTCACCGATCGACGCTCATTGTTTGAGTGTTCCATTTTATTTACGGGACACGGTTTCATTCATTCATGTCGTGTTCTTCTCTTGGAGACACGTTTCTATTACTTTATATCTGCTTGTTTGGATTGCTTGTTCCTCTTGCAGGTGTATTGTGATTGTGCTCGATGCACACATCGCCGCGTGATTTATTTTCACGTCGTCCATCCTCGTTGCTTATTGTAGCAACCTGCCCTAAAAATTATAATTTAGAGTCGCCACCTATTCTACCAGGGCGAATAGGAAACCCTACGTAGTTAAGAGATCGGGGTAGGATTATTATAATCAGGTCGAGGGAAGGTGTTAGGCACCCTCAACCCTTTCCTATGGCTTTGAATCTAACGGTCAAGTTTTATGGCTAACATAAAGAAGGGTGACAGAACGTTATATAGGGTGAATGGCAAGATTTGAACCTGATTAGAATTTTGAGGAAGGGGACTCGCCTTGTTGCCAAGTGCCTACGTATCTCCTTAGGGAGAATCAGAGTCAACGTAGTTCGGGGACAGCGTTGTACGCCTTAGAATTGATTATGGAGGTGTTTGAAGTTGTTTTAAAGGCTTTTTGAGTGGCCTATCGTAGTTTTGAATTTGATTTGAAGATGAAAGTGTTTTGAAGTTTGGCGTACAACCTTGATTTGATATGTTACCGTTAGGTGCGATGATCAATAGATTTGATCATTATAGTTAACGGATTAAGTAGTGTATTGCTGGTTACTCTGACCGATAGATTCGATCGTCGCAGGCAGCAAATAAAATGTATTTTAAATTTCATATTTTTTATCTCTCGTCATTGTGACTAATAGATTTAGTCGGATCGAGGAGAGAATTGAACCAGAATTAGTTAAATTTATATTAACAAGTAAATTAAATTGATCAAAAATTATTTCTCGCCTAATACGACTAATAGGTATAGTCGGTTCGAGGAGAAAATTAAATTAAATTATCAAAAAAAACAAACAGTTAAACAATTAAAGTTTTACAAAATTAATTAAACTTTATTTTTTAATTTTGTATAAGGGGGTGTATTTTGTTCTTGGGTAGCAATTTGGGGGTGTGTTGCTAGCAACAGGCCAAGCCCATCTAAACTTCTGGTCCGTCCAGTTCAATGTGGTGAGGGTGCACACGTTATGATGTGCGCTCAGACTTTTGGCCCTTGGATCTAGATCTACCATGTGATCTACGGTCTGCATGTGATTATTGAATTAGAGTGTATGGCAAGGATACGCACTGGATCAACGTCCACGTGCCAACAGGCGGCCATCAAGAGACCACGTGTCGTTAATCCGACGATCCAGGGGGTGTTATTCCTCTATTCTCTCCACTCTTCTTCTTATTTCTACTTCTTCTTTCTCTCTCTAAACCTCTTAGCTCTCTCTCTCTCTCTCTTGTTCTCTCTTAAACAACAACATAACAACCCTGAATCAACCCAGAAAACTGCCCCTACGAACACCGTACGCCACCACAAACCACCCCTATGTCCAGATTCCGATGAAGATTCCGGTGAATCGTCATCGTTCCTCCCTCTTATCTTCATACCCAAACCCAGGTTTCTTCAAAAAACCCGTGAACCCTATCAATTTCTAAGAACCCTAACCCTAATTATAAACCCCCAACCCTAACTCATCAATCCGAACAAACAGAAACGCAGAAATCGTGGATGTTCATGCAATCGACACAAGCTTAAGCTAAGTTCAAAGGCGTTTACCTTCTGGTCTTGCGTTTCTGGAACGTGTAAGCTCCACTTGACGTTAATCCTTCTCCAATTTTCTTTGCAGGTTCTGATCGGAGATTCAAGCCTCGAAGAGTCCGTGTTCGTGGCGGTGCCTAGGGCTCTTTCCTCCACCAAAATCCCCCTTCTTCTCATTTTCTTTTTTAGATTTATAGACTTAGGTTTTAGAATTCGTTTTATAAAGATTAGATTAGATTAGGTTTATTTGATTTGATTCGAATTTGTTTGTACTTGATTCAATTTTAATGAAAATTCGATTTGATTTTGATTTGTTAAGATTTGATTCATTTGCGTTTTGATTCATTTTCTGGACTGGGCTTGAAGCTAGAATTAGGGTTTGATGTTTGATTGGAAGGAGGGTGCGGCGGCCATGGCTGTGCGCTAGGGTTTGCTGAGGGAGATGGTGAACAGGATCCGGGTCGGTTTGACCCGGTCCACCACCTGATCCATTTGGCCCAAAAATTCGTGGCCCAATCCTGGCTGGTTCATTTTGCTTCATTAATCTCAATTAATTAACCAATTAACTTAATCAATATTAATAATAATCCTAATAAGTAACCTATTAATAATAATATCAAAACAATAATAATATTAATAGTTAATTCTTAATGATTGACAATAATCTATATTAATAATCTTGGTATAAGAAAGACTAACCCATATAATTAAACCCCCTAATTAATTTAATAAAATAAAATATTAATAATCATCCTACTAATCTTAATAATAATAATCCCAATAATAATTCATAATAATAAAGTATAATAAAAATGAGATAAATAGTGAAAACTAATTTAATTAAAAAAATGATAAAAATAGTATATAGAAAACCTTAGAATGAGATAGATGGGCCCAAAATATTTGGGCTTATATATTTGCTAATTGCACATCTTTATTTAATTAAAGAGGGTTTTATAAGAGGTTAGATTTAACAATAGGTATGTTAAACCCCATAGCCCTTAATTTTTAACACCTTTAGTAAATTACAGAGCGCGAATAGTGTCGGGTAAATTTTGGGGTATGACACTTATGCGGTTAATCGGTGTGCTGACCATTTGCTTTTGCTTTGCTAGCTCGCTTGCGGGATCCCTAGTTTTCTCTCTCTCTTTGCTGCAGTTTACAGATCATAATCCACTTGGTATTAATCCCGTTTCATTTTATTTCTCTTGCACTTTATCGCTTTTACGCATCATCCTTTAACACGAGAAGTAGGACTTAGACATTCATCTGGCCAAGCCCTCGAAAGAGGCTCTGTTTTTGTTGGTGTGTTTATATTGGTGCTTTACGGCAGGGAGTCACAGTGTAATAAGACCTATATGGCGCTCCGTTAAGTCTTCATGGAAGGCATGCAGAAAGGGTTAGCAATCAACCCCCACCCAGTCTCATCGAGTCCGTTCAGTAAGCGCACGCTACGCGTTGCTTTCTTCTGAACCAGCACAAGATCTTGTTATTGAGTATGTCAGGAAAATGGTCCATGCAATCGAACCCCCGCATTTACTATAGCTCACGTTGATCGACGTAGACGCTCGGTGTACGCACGCACCGTTTTCCTTTTGGATCCGTGACGGCTTGGTTGCTGAGAGGGACTCGTCCCTCTTGTCTATGGCCCGATCGCTTTCGCGAGGTCTAATGCTTGGTTGACTCGGGTGATCCGCTCCCCTTGTCTATGGCGGGACCGCTTTTCTACTACTTGGCCAGTGCCAGTAGTTTGTTTGCTTTACGAGCGGAGCTCGTTTGTGTGATATCCTTGCGTGCTTTCGTTTTTCCCCATAGGTTGCTAGTTTAGTTTAGACTTGTACCCTTTGTATGATAACATTAGGTAGCAAGCTTTCCCCCTTAGCTTAGGTTTTCCTCATGCATTCTTTAAAACACAAACCACACTCTTTGATTTTCTTTTCTTAAGAGCTTGTTATTTCCGCTCCATTCCCAAGCATAAGTCTCCAAAGGTCGAGCAGCGGAGTGCAAATGTAACTCGTTCACCTAAAAAACACAAAACAAACAGAAATTAGTTAGCCGAGCTACGGTACCTCTGATTCCTCAAAAAAAGATACGTAGGCAGCGGGGTAGGGCCCGTGCGAGTATAACTCTTTCTTTTCCCTACATTTTGCATGCATATTAGTTCAGTTTAGGCATAGATTTGTTACACACCCATAGTTTTAGACACAAGCGTGGATACCATCGAGTACGATGGGCGCGTGGGGTGCTAACACTTTTCCCTCGCGTAACCGACTCCCTTACCCTTTTTCTCTGGTCGTGAGACCGTTGTTTTGTTTTGTGGTTTGCTGGCATTCCCTTCCTTTTCAGGATAAATATGTTAGTGGCGACTCTGTTGATTTTCGCGGTAGCGACAACTCCACACGGTAAATTGCGGGGGTTTGAAAAATGGTAGTTTAAAAACTTATTATTTTCATTTCATATTTCAAAAACATTTTCAATAAAAGTGTTTGAATAATAATAATGGAAATATAAAAAGTAGTTAAATAAATTGAAAATATTAAATAGAAAAGGGAAAGAAGATAACACCCGCAATTAGAAGTTTTTCAAAAATGCGCGCAGAAAGTTTAGAGCGAAAATATGAAAATTATATATTTGTTACAACTTTATCACGTTAACACTTAGTCACTTCACAAATAGCTAAGATGGTTTAATAATGATACACGAAGGTAATCAATTGATTCAATTGTATACTTTACGAGGTGTGTTTATACAATGATTCAATTTCAATAAATTTTAAACTCAACAGTTTCTCAAATTTTAATCACCACTAAAGATCGATTAGGCACCAATTCTAACAAAATTCAACCTTACTTAATAAATCACTATCAATTAAATAAACGATAAACTACACTAAGAATTGAAAACCTTATATTTTGGAAGCTTATTAACGAGGTGCTAAATGAAGCATGCATCTCAGACTAGTTGAATCTTATTATAAAAGCTATTACTTCTGTGAAGATGAGAGTGCTTTGGAATTGGGAAAAAAGAGATTACTTCAACTCCAATAAAGGTTTAAGACAAGGAGGCCCCTTATCTTTTTTCCTATGTATTTATAAACTTTCATATGATTAATGATGTTTCGGAGGAAAAAAGGTGGAATTGTACGAAAGTATGAAAAAATGGTCCTAAGATCTCACATTTGATTTTTGTAGATGATTTAGGGCCTGTTTGAAACACTTTTTAAAAATTGTTTTTAAATTTTCAAAAATTAAAAATTTAAAAACCTGTTTGATTGACTTGTTTTTTAAAACAGTTTTTAGAAACTAATTTCAATTTTTCAATTTTAAAAATCTAAAAAACTAAAATCGTTTAAAGATGTTTTTGTTTTCAATTTTACTTTCTAATTGATTAAAACACACGAAAAATTCAATATTTTCATTAATGGCAATATGGTAATTAATTGAACATTTTATTTTGTTTTATTTCTTCAATCTCTCACCACTAGCTCGCCACTTTAGCAGTGTTGTTTGGTGTTACACCCACCTCATTTTTTTTTCCACTTGTGTAGCAAAATAATTATATAAATTTATTTTAACAATCAATTTTTTTATAAATATTATAATTATTAATAAAATATAATATGTTTATTCATTTTAATATATAATTAATTTTAACTTATTTATTCTAGTATTTGTAATATATTAAAAGTCATTTCAATTATATTACTTTCAGTTTAGTCATAAATATTGTTTAACATATTATATTATTTAAGAAAATACTTTTTTTTGTAAGTTTTTAAAAAAATGTGAAATAATTTAATATTTTATTGAGCTGCAGTAAAATTATAATCTTAATTGTATATTTAAATATAAGTACTTATATTATAATTATTAATTATACTACAAATATAATTAACGTACTTAAATTAATATACTTTCATGAATATAATTGTATATTTAAATATAAGTACTTATAATATAATTATTAGTTATACTACAAATATAATTAACGTACTTAAATTATTATGTATATGTATATATTACCTTAATTTTTATATTTTCACAAAATATATCATCGGTATTTTATATTTTATTATTTAATATAATAAATTATATAAAAAGTTTAATTACCAAATAAGCACTTTTCTTATTTTTTTCAAAATAGTTTTCAAAACTAGATTACTAAACAAATTTTTTCATTTCCTAATTTTAAAAACAGTTTTTAAATTTTTTATTGCCAAACAAATTTTTGTTTTATTTTCTTCCCAAAAACACCTTCTTAAAACTAATTTGTAAAATAATTTTTTAAAACTAAAAAACAAAAGTGATTCAAACGAGCCCTTAGTTCTTTTTGACAAGGCAACTGAGGATCAAATCCAAAGTGTTGTGTATATTTTCATACTTTTTGCTCTATATCAAGTCAAAGGATTAACAAGGAAAAGTCTAACATTATGCTTTTTCGTAATACATCAATTATTATTAGAAGACAAATTATTCATAGGTCAGGTTTCAAAGAAACAACTGATCTAAGGGCTTATTTGGGGGTGCCTTTGACATCAAAAACCTCGAGAGTTAAGTACTACTACTTGATTAAGAAGGTCAAAAGTAAATTGTCAACTTTCTTTTGTAGGAAGAGTGATACTTGGAAAATCTGTGTGTGAAGCATTGCCTACTTACACTATGATGAATACGACTGTTCCAAAAACGTATCTCAAGGAGCTTCAAAGATGTCAAAAAGAATTTATCTGGGGTGGTAGCGAGGACAAAAAACACCTTCATACACTTAGATGGGGTGATGACGGAGGAGTGTTTCAAGACTACCGGGGTAACTGGTTATGAGGATATGTCAAGCATATATGAAAGTGTAATAGTCATACAACTGCGCTTAGGGACGTGTTAGTGGGTCTAGAAATTGCTCGGGACAAAGGATACAGTTGATTTGTTGTTAGGAATGACAAGTAGACCCAAACCCGCGGGGCCCACCCAACCTGAGTCAATGGGTAAAAATTCGAGTTGACTGGATTCAGGTGCCACCCGATATTTTAGATGCGGGTTTGGATAGTGTAAAACTCGCACCCGAAACCCGAAACCACACTCGCTCAGACCTGAAATTACATAAGTGCCCCTAAATATATATAAATTGTAGGAAAATTGATGGAAAATGTCAATGTTGTTGTTGTATTTTATGTGTTTTGCTGCGAGTTTGGATGAAAAATCCTGAATCCAACAGGTGTGAGCGTGTGTTATTTTGCTACCCGAATAGCCTTTGAATTTGAGTTTGAATTCGGGTGGTAATTTCGGGTGTGAGTTTCAGTAATGTAAAACCCGCATCTGACCCTACTTGTTACTATTCCTACTTGTTCAAGTTGATAATAAACTTGTGATGGAAACTATTAATAAATGTCTTATTAAGCCAGGACTAAACCTGATTAGAAGAATTCGTCAATTAGGTAGCACCTTTGGAGAATTGTGAATAAAACATATAAACAAACAAAGAAGTTAATCATTGTGCAGAGAAAATAAAAAATCTTAGGAACGGAGATTAGTTGTGTATGATAATTGTCCAAGTTAGGTACATAATGCTAAAGATTTTGAAAATACTCTTCTACGAGGCATGCTCATATGTAATTCTTTTGGTAGGCCCTCTATATTCACACACAAAAATCAGATCATCTTTATCAAGTGTACCAATAATTAATAATAGTATCAGATCAACTTGATAAAGTATACCAATAATTAATAATAGTCCTCAACATGGAAAATACCACATCAGAAAATACCACATCAATGATGTATATGTATCCTAGACTTCCAAAACTAACTTACTTGTCATTGAAGAAAAGTATGAAACAACTACGCAAAAGAAAGAAAATATATAAAGAGGAAGAAAAAACAATTCAAGACATTGACGCTACTTTGCCATTTCCACTCTACAAATCTACTACAACTAGCATAGCCGACCTATTTTACAAGTAACCGGTCAAACCATTCATAATTCATTCACAGTTTTATTTCAAAGACAAAAAATAAAAATAAAAACAAATTATTGGAAACAACATGTACAAGTGGTGATTCATTCTGAACCAACCATTTTTACAGCAAGAAATCCATACACCTTAACAAACCAAAACCTTTGCTCGCTTTTTCCGCTTCTCTTGAACACGAACCAAACGACGTCGTTAAGCTACCGTCACCACCGTTATTCTCACCTTCTCCAAATTTCTTAGGACACATATAGAAATTTCTTGATCCAATTTCCCTCAGCTTCTCATTCCTATCCAAACCTACACAAACAAAACAAATTTATAATTAACGTAATTTTCAAATTTTTTATTTTAATAATTTATGAAGCACAAACACCACAAAACCATTCAATATTTGTAATAGTTTGAAAAGAAAAATAAATTAAACTTAATTATAAATATTTTGGTGTAGGTCTTTAACAAAGATATAAAATATTTGATACTGACCTTGAACCGGACTAAACTAAACTGTGTGATAAAAAAAAAATTTAAACATAAGGGTTGTTTTTTTATAGGTGTCGGTATAAACTATGCCATGACTTACTTTCTAAGCTGAACTGGGAGTAATGGAGATTGAAGCAGGAAGCTTCCTTCGACGGCAAGATTGGACGGCGACCTTCTTTAACGTATATGCACACCGCCGCCGCGATCAAATCTCCAACGGTTGATTCTGGTGTAATCAACACTTGGACAGGACCAAGGCTCCCCATCATGGTAACCTTAAGCAGCAACTTGGACGGCTGTCTCGGGAAAATCTCCGGCGTGGTCGTTGTCATTGCTGCACGCTTTCTATCTAATACGAGTTCCGGCATCGTTTTCGGCCTTCGAATTTGTGCAGTGGCCAACGTAGCCGCCGTGAGTGAAGTGTGACCGTGAAAAGACAATGATTTGTCTGTTAGTTTGCCTCGCCGGTGAGTTTCCACCGGAGCGTTACGTTGGTGTTTGGTGTTTGGCATGGAGATTACAGGAAGGGTAAAGATGTAAAATTTAAAAAGATTGATGCGTGGTTTTTAGTAGTTTAAGCGACGGTATCTGAAATATCTATAGTGAGGGAAAGCAAGTGTTGGTGAAGATATTTGGCTTTGTGGTTCACGGGTATAGAAAGCTATCATCACCAGAAGGGCGTACCAGGAAGAAGAAAAGTTAAAAAAAAGTGTGATTGGAAAATATCGATGAAAAAAAAGAAGAAGAAGCGTGAGTATCCAACTCTTGTGGGTTTGTTTTTAATACGTAAAGTGCATAGAGTGAAGGTGTATATATACAAAGGAAAATGAAACTTGGCTTTTCTTTTATTCATCGAAAGTTTAATACTAGTAAAATTAATAGGGAATTGTTAAAGCAACCATATGGATTCCTAGCACACCGGTCGGAAAAAAATTAGGTATAATGAGTGATTAAGTCGCTTGACTTAATTTAATATTTTGCTTTGATTCGTTAATTAAAAATTGTTGTACTTTGATCTTTTAAATTAGTTCCGTTAGACCAATCGTTAGTTGGTCTAGTGGTGATTGGCCCTAACTTGGTAAGGAGAACTACGGTTCGATCCCCCACAACTGCGCCACTTGATGCCAGAACTGGCCCCCGAACCGTACTAAACTGGTTTTGATAAACCAAAAAAAAAAGGGGCTGAAACCACTTGATGCCAGAACTGACCTCCGGTGGTTTCATGCCAGAACTGACCCCCGACTTAGCAAAACGACCAACAACAATGCATCAACAATTTCCTTATCCATACAAACACACTCGAAACAACCTTTCTTTTTCCCAAATGGAGAAGAAGCAACAATGAACATCACTCTTCTACGACAACTACCATTTTGTTTATCACGAACAATCTCTAGCCTCTTATTAAAGGTTACTTGCAGTATCGGCTACAATAATCTTAGACTTAGTGTTGAGTTTAATGTGAACTTGGTGACCAAGACCGAATGATATAAAGTAGTGCAAAAGAACAAGACAATTGCAAAGAAAAGGTAAATAAACAAAACGAAAGCTTTAAATTGTAAAGACTGGAAATTGCTTTGAATTAAAATGTCGGAAGCAAACATACATTTTAAACAGTGAACTCGTTTCTCTCTTGGATGCAGATACTTTGAGCGTAATGTTTTGAATGTAATAAATTTCCCCCTCTAAAATGAATACATCAACTTGCTTAACTAGACAATACATAAAGGTAACCGTTGACGGTTACTAGCATCCCACGTTGGGATTTCGTGTGAAACTTTTCCCAAACTTCCCCCACGTTCTGCTTTATGACTCATAGGTTGGAAACTTCTCTTGCCTCCGTTTTATCAATGGCTGTCGACAGTCGAGCCAAATTCCCAAGTTGGCATCTTAGCCGACTAGCTCCTTGGGAATTGTTTCATCAATTCCATCAACAAGCCCCACTTGTCTCATATAAGGTAATTAATGGACCTTCAGATAAAAGATACTCTCTCTCCACTTGGTCCCATTTACTTAGTTGAAAATTGCTTGTCAACAAATTACCCCCAAAATGCCAATTTTGACGAAACTGTGTTGATGGAGAACTTGGACATATTCTTTCTTGTATTTTCGACTACACGTTTTCTAAAAATTACGTCACGCGTCATCATGACCACTTTTTGCACAACAATTTCCCATGTCTATCCATCATTTCTCACGAAGAATCCTAATTTTTAGGGCGTGATGTAACGCCCCGAATTTAATTAATTATTTAATTAAATTGATCAATGATTTATTCGTTGGAATTAGTTGAAGTTGGGATTTATCGGTATTATTCTAAAGGCGTGATTGGATTAATGTGTTGATTTGAGCAGTTAAGTTATGGTCGGATTAGTTAGAGAAATACAATTGTCAGTTGGTATTATTTAAGTTATGGATCAATTGTAGTTGTGGAATATTATTGGGAATAATATTCGTTTATGTTATGTGACTATTTAATTATTTATAGTGTGTTTGTGATTTATTTGATATAATGAAGTTATTAGTATTGGGCCTAGGTGGTAGAAATATGACACAATAGATGGATTATAGATTAAGCCCATTAGTGAGAAGTGAGATAGTAAAGGTTAGGGTTTTAGAGATTTAGTCTCATAACTCATTTTGGTGAAAGAAGAAAAAGTAGAGAAAGAAGAAAGGAAAGCTAGGGCATAAAGGGAGAGAACTCCATTGGAGAAGATGAAGTTTTTGCTAAGGTAAGGGTGGGGTTCTTACTCTCTAAGGGTTGGCATGATGATGTGTATGGTAGAGATTAGGCTTCATAATTGAAATCCATGAATATGTAGAGAATTGCAATGTTGATGATGTTGATGAATGTTGAAATTGATGAATGGCTGCTGAGCACTTGATGAATTGTTAGAGGTTTATATGAGTGAACGATGTTGTGATTATGTATGGTCTCTAATCTTTCAAGTTCATAATTTTGGAATGGTTAGGGTTTGTGATAGATTTTCATGAAACTGTGATTGAAATCATGTTTTGAATGATAATTGTTGATGAATGATGTTAGCTGGTATTGTTATATGCTTCTAATTGCTGTTTGAGAAGGGTTTGGTGTGGTGGAAGTGGATTGTGCAGGTCTGTCTGTTCTGCTATTTTCAGCATAATCGCACGTCCGCTAAGCGGTCTTGGCTCGCTAAGTGGATGCTGGGAACATTTTGAAAAATTTGCGAGCTCGCTAAGCAGAGTTGCGAAAACTGAAAGTTACTGTTTTTAGCCACTAAGCGAACCCTGTTGTATAAAACTGGTCTGCTAAGCGAACCCTGCTGTGCAAAACATGTTGGAACTTTGAAATGACATATCTTTTTATCTGTAGCTCCTTTTTAAGTACCGTTTGAACCTATGACAAGCTAAAATAGACTCCTATCTTATAAGAATGGATTGATAGACATTATAAGAATTATTAAATATGACTTATACTTTTGTATGTGTTGATATGCATAAATTGATAACGATGTTGTATGCTATATGCAATTATTTGTACGTCTTGATAGGGATGAGTTAATAATGTTGTCTTGCGATGAATTAACAATAAATATGTTTTCATTATGAAGTTGAATATAACGTGTTATGATGTTACTTGATTCGTATAATGTGATGTTTGTTGTTAATGTGATGAATGTGTTGATGTTGTTGTTAATAAATGATGAATTAGTGGATGTTGTTATGAGTATGATGAAATTGTTGTCGTTGTTGCTAGTATGTGGAATTTATTGTTGTTGTTGTAGACCCTATGGTCAATGTTGATAAGTTGTATTGTGATGTATTGTGAAGTGAATTGATGTGGTATGATGATACGACATAAGGACGTGATTGAGACGCAATGTATTACTATGATAGTAATGATATGGTTATTGCCATAGAACCTTGGCATTGAGATGATGATGTTTAGACGATGTTGTGATGTGTTATAAATTTGTGTTTTGTGGATGTGCATCATTGTTTCTCATCCATTGCATAAGTGCCTTTTAGCCTGAAAATGACAACGACTATTAGTCTGAAAGATGGCAACGACTATTAGCCTGAAAATGGAAACGACGATGGCCCAAGTGGCAATGTTTAAGTTGGGAGTTTTACTCCAAATGGTACAACATGCATTTGCATAAGTTGAGTCACATTTGAATTGCATTTGAATTGTGTTTGGATTGTTGAGATGATGAGATGTTTGTTGCAACGTGATGATATTATAATTGTGAATTTGAATATGTTGTCCTAATTGTTCAATGACATAGCTGTCGTTTTGAAAGTTGTATTATATTGATAAGTTATTTGTGTTGAAAATTGTTGTGAGATGTTATGTGATGAAAAGTGGTGAAATTATGTATGATCTATATCTCCTATATTATTTATCATGCATTCCTTTATATTGTAAGATATCTCACTCTTTCTGCTGATATTTCCCCTACCATAGGAAATGGGCGGGTGCTTAAGAATAGCTGTGGATGTTCTAAGTAATTTTATGAAGTATTTATGTTGCTCTATGACAAGTCAAGAGGGTCTGGCTCTGATACGTAGCACTCGGGGGGATAGTCGTTATTATTTAAGTTGTTGTATTCTAAGTTGACATATATCTAAAGTTGAATGAGAGATGTTTCTAAGTTGATTCTAATTTATAAGTTGAAGTTGGAAGTTATTGAATAACGTGGTTGTAACACGGTGGGAGAACTGACTTTTTGTTTTGTATTTCGCAAAACATGTTGCGGTTAGCAAGAGTCTGAAGGATAGAAAAACACTTAGAAAGGGGGGGTTTGAATAAGTGTAGTCTTAAAAACTTGAACGATAAAAACAAATTGCACAGTTATTTTTATCCTGGTTCATTGTTAACTAAACTACTCCAGTCCACCCCCACGGAGTGATTTACCTCACCTGAGGATTTAATCCACTAATCGCAACAGATTACAATGGTTTTCCACTTAGCCCACGACTAAGTCTTCTAGAGTATCCTGATCACAACCTGATCACTCTAGGAACAAATGCTTAGACACAAGCTAAGACTTTCTTAGAGTATCCTGACCACCACGTGATCACTCTAATTACAACTGCTTAGACACAAGCTAAGACTTCCTAGAGTATCCTGATCAACACTTGATCACTCTAGTTACTTACAAATTAATGTAATCAATTCTAAGAGTATTACAAATGCTTCTGAAAAGCTATAATCACAACAGTGATATTTCTCTTAACGTTTAAGCTTAATCTCACTAATATATTACAACAACAATGTAGTGAGCTTTGATGAAGATGAAGTTTGAGAGCTTTGATTTGAACAGCGTTTCAGCAAGTTTTTCAGAGTAAGTTCTTTCAGAATTGTTAACCTTGCTTCTCATAAGAACTTCATATTTATAGGCACTTGAGAAGATGACCGTTGGGAGCATTTAATGCTTTGCGTATTCCGTACAGCATTGCATTTAATGTTTCACGCTTTTGTCAACTACCTCGAGCCTTGTTCACGCTGTGTCTACTGACGTTGCCTTTAATAGCTTCCAACGTTCCTTTTGTCAATCAGCGTAGCCTGCCACCTGTACTTTCTTCTGATCTGATGTTTGTGTATACAACGTTTGAATATCATCAGAGTCAAACAGCTTGGTGCAAAGCATCTTCTTGTCTTCTGACCTTGAAGTGCTTCTGAGCGTGATACCATGAGAACTTCAGTGTTTCTGCTTCTGATCTCAAGTTCTTCTGATGCTTCCATAGACCCATGTTCTGATTCTGCTTCGACCATCTTCTGATGTCTTGCCAGACCATGTTCTGATGTTGCATGCTGAACCTTCTGAGTCAAAGCTTCTGAGCGCTGATTTGTGCATACTCTTTATATATTTCCTGAAAAGGAAATTGCAATGTATTAGAGTACCACATTATCTCACACAAAATTCATATCCTTGTTATCATCAAAACTAAGAATATTGATCAGAACAAATCTTGTTCTAACAATCTCCCCCTTTTTGATGATGACAAAAACATATATAAATGATATGAATTTGCGATCAGAAAGAGCAGACGGCTAAAGACAATTTACACAGCTATAGCATAAGCATGTGAATGTGTCTCCCCCTGAGATTAACAATCTCCCCCTGAGATAAATAATCTCCCCCTGAAATTAATACTAGAAGAATTTTATAAATAAAAGACTTCCCTGAGTATTTCAGTAGAGACGTTCACAATGCTTGATCTTCAGAACATTCATGACTTCTAATTTCTGCTTCCATAGGACAGCTTCAGAACATTGAATTTCTTTAGATCCTCAGAACATTCACAGCTTCTGATTCCTGCTTCCATCGGACAGCTTCAGAACTTGAATTTCTTTGATCTTCAGAACATTCACAGCTTCTGATTCCTGCTTCCATCGGACTGCTTCAGAACTTGAATTTCTTTGATCTTCAGAACATTCACAGCTTCTGACTTCTGCTTCCATCGGACAGCTTCAGAACTTGAATTTCTTCTTTCATCACTTCATGCTAGATTGTATCAGAACATTGTTGAATGTACCAGAGCATCATCAGAGCATCTCTACATCCTGAAATGTTACAGAACAAAACTAAACGACAAAAGTCAGCATGAATGAGTCAGAACATAGAGTATGTTTCATAACACATATTGTGTATCAGAGCCATATGGTATGTGTCAGAACACATAAACATAATGTTTCAGATCATATTCTATCATCAGAATATCTGAACATTCTTCCTTCTTGCTTCTGATCCTGAAGCTTCATAGCACTCATCTTGCTTCATGAATCCAAGAACTTGATTCTCTAAAGAATTACTTTTCCTCATCTTGTTGCTTCTTGTGTTGATCTTCAGTTCCTGCAACAACACAACTTAAAAGCATAGAACTTTGCAAGTTCTATTAGTAATGTGGGGCCTTTTTACCCGGTAACTGATAATATTTAATCAAATCATTTATCATATATTTTCTCCCCCTTTTTGTCATATCATCAAAAAGAATATAAAAGATTCAGATGTAGAAAACGACAAAGGAAAGAAACAGAATTAAACTTTTCATTGATTAAACACGCAGGATTACAAAAGATGTACGCAAAATAAGCAGATGCAATCAAGGAAAGAAAACTACAAAGACACAAGGACTACAACCCTAGCCTAGTCATAATCTTAGCTAGCATATCATGAATCCCTGCAGTGTTCTCAGTTTGTCTAGCCATGAAAGCTTGAAACTCTGCATGCCTGTCCAGACTAGAACCTCCACTGTAAGAGAATGCATGAATTCAAGGAGGAAGTGAGAGACAGTTCACAGGAAGAGAGTTAATGTCTCAAACGGGGCTTTCCCTTAACATAGAAGTCAAGAACATGATCCGTAACTTCATCCAATATCTCAAGAAAGTCTTCTTCCTTTGGATAAATGTTGATAACAGCATCACAGAAGAGATTTGACTTGAGACTTCTTGGAATCTTGAGAGATCCGTCTTGAAATCAATGTCAGCGATCCCCGAGATTTGTTTCTCAACCTGGAACCAGACAACCCTTCCAACCGTTCTATTCAAATAGATCGACCACCCTTGAGCCTTCGTCTTCGTTTTTGGTTTGAAACCATAAGCACCCAAGTCATCAGAGTCCACAGAAGATTTACACAAAACTTCCATTTCTGATGGAGGAATGTAGCGAGTTTTCAGTGAAGAAACCTCTTGAGAGGAACTTGAAGAGGATTCATGATGAATGCTAGGTTGAAGATGAATAAACTAGGGTTTATGCAAAATGCAGATAAAGAGAGAGAGAGAGAAATAAATAGAGGGAAAAGAAACGTTTGAAGAATAAAAAAAAAATTAAACTGAAATGATGAATAGCATTTAATGTTACATGACGTGAGGAGAGATAATAATGACAAAAGAAGTGATTAGCACAGTTACCTAAGTAGGCGTCCCCTCAACTGCACGCACGCTTGTCCAGAGATAGTGAACACGTGTTTACCATCTGGATAGCCAGTTACAGCTGTTTTACTTTTAAAGAGATTCTGAATCAACTTAGACAATGAACCGTTAGTAATAACCGAATCACTACTTCTAATTGATTGCAATCAGAACTTCTTATAAAAAACTAATCCAATTTCATTTCAGAAGATACTCATACATAAGATCTTCTCATCATCTCATTCTGGGCATAAATCCATACTGATATTCTTCAGAATGAACTTAAACCTATCTTCAGCAAGGGGTTTTGTAAAGATATCAGCCCATTGATGGTCTGTATCCACAAAGTTTAAAGATATAACACCCTTCTGAACATAGTCCCTTATGAAATGATGTTTAATCTCAATATGTTTAGCTTTTGAATGTTAGATAGGATTCTTAGATAAACATATAGCAGAAGTATTATCACAGAAAATAGGAATGTTACTCTCATATATCTGATATTCTTCTAGCTGACTTCTCATCCAGAGCATTTGTGTGCTACAACCAGCAGCAGCAACATATTCTGCTTCTGTTGTTGAGAGGGCAATAGTAGCTTGCTTCTTGCTGTACCATGAGATCAGGAGACTTCCAAGAAATTGACAACTTCCAGAAGTACTCTTCCTTTCTATTCTATCTCCAGCATAGTCAGCATCACAGAATCCTACTAAGTTGTAATCTTTGGATCTTCTGTAAACTAAACCAACATTAGTAGTACCTTTCAGATACCTCAGAATTCTCTTAACGGCAGTTAAATGAGATTCTCTCGGATCTGATTGGAATCTAGCACATAAACAAACACTGAAGAGAATGTCAGGTCTAGAAGCAGTTAGGTATAGAAGAGATCCAATCATACCTCTGTACAACTTCTGATCTACCTTCTTACTTACCTCATCCTTACCTAGGACACATGTTGGATGCATAGGAGTTTTGGCTTCTTTACTTTCAAAAAGATTAAACTTCTTCAGAAGTTCTTTCACATACTTCGTTTGATGAACATATGTTCCATCAGAAGTTTGGTTGATTTGAATCCCAAGGAAATACTTGAGTTCTCCCATCATGCTCATTTCAAATTCAGCTTGCATAGACTCAGCAAACTCCTTTCCAAGTGTAGCATTAGATGTTCCAAAGATGATATCATCAACATATATTTGACATATTAAAATATCCTTTTTAAATGTTTTACAAAAGAGAGTAGTGTCCACTTTTCCTCTAGTGAAACCATTTTCCAGAAGGAAAGAACTTAAGCGTTCATACCAAGCTCTAGGAGCTTGCTTCAATCCGTATAATGATTTCTTTAATTTAAAAACATGATTTGGAGACTTGGAGTCTTCAAAACCAGGAGGTTGATGGACATAAACTTCTTCATCTATATAACCATTTAAGAAGGCACTCCTAACATCCATCTGATAAAGAGTGATGTTATGTTGAGTGGCAAAAGAAATTAATAGACGAATAGATTCTAACCTGGCCACTGGTGCAAAGGTTTCCGTGTAGTCAATCCCTTCTTGCTGACTATAACCTTGAGCAACCAGTCTGGCTTTGTTTCTTACCACTTCTCCCTTCTCGCTTAGCTTGTTTCTGAATACCCACTTAGTGCCGATGATGTTAAATCCTTTCGGTCTCAGAACCAAGTCCCATACATCATTCCTTGTAAACTGATTGAGTTCTTCTTGCATGGCAATTATCCATTCTAGATCTTCTAGAGCTTGATCAACAGAAGTTGGCTCGATCAAAGAAACAAGACCTAATTGACATTCTGCATTGTTCTTAAGGAATGCCCTTGTTCTAATGGGATCGTCTTTCTTCCCAAGAATCACATCTTCTGAATGAGCTGAAGCAAGTCTAGGTGATCTTCTGACAGTTGGCTCTTCAGAAATCCTGAGATTCTCTAAGGATGCAGCAACTTGATCTTCTGATCCATTGCTTCTGAGACTGCCAGCTTCTGCAGCTTTGCTTCTTGGTTCTACTGCTTCTGATATATCAATATCAAAATCTGCAAAATTCTCAAACTGCTTTGGTTTTTCAAGACCAAGCTTATCATCAAACCTGATATTGATTGATTCTTCTACAATCAATGTTTCAGTATTGTATACTCTGTAGCCTTTAGAGCGTTCAGAATATCCAAGAAGGAAACACTTTTGTGCTTTAGAATCAAACTTACCAAGATGATCTTTAGTATTCAGAATAAAACATACACATCCAAAAGGATGGAAATATGAAATGTTGGGCTTTCTGTTCTTCCACAATTCATAAGGAGTCTTATTTAGAATAGGTCTGATAGAGATTCTATTCTGAATATAACATGCAGTGTTTATTGCTTCTGCCCAGAAATGCTTAGCCATATTGGTTTCATTGATCATGGTTCTGGCCATTTCTTGTAGAGTCCTATTCTTTCGCTCTACAACTCCATTTTGCTGTGGAGTTCTAGGGCAAGAGAAATCATGGGCAATACCATTTTCTTTGAAGAACTCCTCAAAGAATCTGTTCTCAAATTCGCCACCATGATCACTTCTGACCTTTATGATTTTGCACTCTTTCTCAGATTGGATCTGAGTGCAGAATTCAAGGAACACTTAATGAGACTCATCCTTGTGTTTTAAGAACTTTACCCATGTCCAGCGGCTATAATCATCTACGATGACTAATCCATATTTCTTCCCTCTGACAGATGCTGTTTTGACTGGGCCAAACAGATCAATGTGCAAGAGTTCTAACGGCCTTGAGGTAGAAACAACATTCTTAGACTTGAATGCAGGTCTGGAGAACTTGCCCTTCTGACATGCTTCACAAAGAGCATCTGATTTGTATTTTAGATTTGGGAGTCCTCTGACCAGATTTAGTTTGTTAATCTGAGAAATCTTTCTCAAACTAGCATGCCCTAATCTTCTGTGCCAGACCCATTGCTCCTCAGAAACAGACATAAGACAAGTCACCTTCTGCTTCTCAAGATCAGAAAGATCAATCTTATAAATGTTGTTCTTTCTCTTGCCTGTAAATAGGATTGAGCCATCCTTCTGACTTACAGCCTTGCAAGACTTTTGATTAAAGATTATGTCATAACCATTGTCACTTAATTGACTTATGGACAATAAGTTATGAGCTAATCCATCTACTAGAAGTACATTAGTTATGGAAGGAGAGTTACCAAGACTTATGGTTCCAGAGCCAATGATTTTGCCCTTCTTATCTCCTCCAAACTTGACTTCTCCACCTGGTTTAAGCACCAGGTCTTGGAATGTAGACCTTCTTCCCGTCATGTGTCGCGAGCACCCAGAGTCCAGGTACCATGACATTTTGCTTTTTGTCCTCTTTGCCGCCAAGGATATCTGCAACAGAAATTATCTTCTCCTTAGGTACCCAAAATTTCTTGGGTCCTTTCTTGTTAGTTCTCCTCAAGTTCTGATTGAACTTGGGTTTAGCAAAATATTTAACAGGAGGAACAACATGATATTCTTTAGGTTTGTCAACATGATATTTCTTAGGATGTGTCACATGCTTCTTGGTGTGAACAGTGTTAAACTTCTGTGCTTGTGAAGTGAGCCTAATATCATGAGCATGGCCATATTTGAACTGATCATACAATGGCTTGTATGTGATCTTCAGATCATCAACAGGTTCAAATTTATGTGAGGTATCACCCTCATAGCCAAAACCAAACCTTCTGTTTCCAGAAACACCATATATCATAGAAGCAAGATGACTTCTGCCAATACTTCTAGATAAGAACTTTCTGAAGCTCGAGTCATATTCTTTCAGAATATGATTCATGCTAGGAATGGATTTTTCTGTTTCAGAAGGAGATCCACTATCTTTGGATAGATTTAAAAATTTTTCCTTCAGTTCAGAATTTTCCAATTCCAGCTTCTTAGTTTCAAATTCAAACTGCTTTTTCAGCTTTTTGTATTTGATACTAAGATGAGCCTTGAGTTCCAGATGTTCTGTTAAACTGGAAACTAATTCTTCTCTAGATAGTTCAGAAAATACCTCTTCAGAATCTGATTCTGATAGATTCTGATCCATCATCTTCTGTAGCCATCAGCGTGAAGTTGGCTTGTTCTCCTTCAGAGTCTGATTCTGATTCTGATTCAGAATCATCCCATGTTGCCATAAGACCTTTCTTCTTATGAAACTTCTTCTTGGGATTCTCCTTCTGAAGTTTTGGACACTCGTTCTTGTAATGTCCAGGCTCATTGCACTCATAGCAGACAGCCTTCTTCTTGTCAGATCTTCTAACACCAGAAGATTCTCCTCGTTCAAATCTCTTTGAACTTCTGAAGCCTCTGAACTTCCTTTGCTTGCTCTTCCAGAGTTGGTTTACCCTTCTGGAGATCATGGACAGTTCATCTTCTTCTTCAGATTCTGATTCTTCAGGATCTTCTTCTCTAGCCTGAAAAGCGTTAGTACATTTTTTAACATTTAATTTTAACGCAATAGACTTACCTTTCTTCTGAGGCTCATTTGCATCCAGCTCTATTTCATGGCTTCTTAAGGCACTGATAAGCTCTTCCAACGAAACTTCATTCAGATTCTTGGCAATCTTGAATGCAGTCACCATTGGACCCCATCTTCTGGGTAAGCTTCTGATGATCTTATTTACATGATCAGCCTTGGTGTAGCCTTTATCCAGAACTCTCAATCCAGCAGTTAGAGTTTGAAATCTTGAGAACATCTTCTCAATGTCTTCATCATCCTCCATCTTGAAGGCTTCATATTTCTGGATTAGAGCAAGAGCTTTAGTCTCCTTGACTTGAGCATTTCCCTCATGGGTCATTTTCAATGACTCATATATATCATGGGCAGTTTCCCTGTTAGATATCTTCTCATACTCAGCATGAGAGATAGCATTCAGCAAAACAGTCCTACATTTATGATGATTCTTGAAAAGCTTCTTTTGATCATCATCCATTTCTTTCCTTGTAAGCCTTACGCCACTGGCTTTCACTGGATGTTTGTAACCATCCATCAGAAGATCCCATAATTCACCATCTAGACCAAGAAAGTAACTTTCCAGTTTATCTTTCCAGTATTTAAAGTTTTCACCATCAAATACTGGTGGTCTAGTATAACCATTGTTACCATTGTATTGCTCAGCAGAGCCAGATGTAGATGCAGGTGGATCTGTTGGAATTTCACCAGCCATCTTTTACTTCTTTTACTGAAGCGTTTTTCTCTTCCTGAATCTTTTCTAAACACGGTTAAGTGCTTGCACCTTAGAACCGGCGCTCTGATGCCAATTGAAGGATAGAAAAACACTTAGAAAGGGGGGTTTGAATAAGTGTAGTCTTAAAAACTTGAACGATAAAAACAAATTGCACAGTTATTTTTATCCTGGTTCGTTGTTAACTAAACTACTCCAGTCCACCCCCACGGAGTGATTTACCTCACCTGAGGATTTAATCCACTAATCGCAACAGATTACAATGGTTTTCCACTTAGCCCACGACTAAGTCTTCTAGAGTATCCTGATCACAACCTGATCACTCTAGGAACAAATGCTTAGACACAAGCTAAGACTTTCTTAGAGTATCCTGACCACCACGTGATCACTCTAATTACAACTGCTTAGACACAAGCTAAGACTTCCTAGAGTATCCTGATCAACACTTGATCACTCTAGTTACTTACAAATTAATGTAATCAATTCTAAGGGTATTACAAATGCTTCTGAAAAGCTATAATCACAACAGTGATATTTCTCTTAACGTTTAAGCTTAATCTCACTAATATATTACAACAGCAATGTAGTGAGCTTTGATGAAGATGAAGTTTGAGAGCTTTGATTTGAACAGCGTTTCAGCAAGTTTTTTAGAGTAAGTTCTTTCAGAATTGTTAACCTTGCTTCTCATCAGAACTTCATATTTATAGGCACTTGAGAAGATGACCGTTGGGAGCATTTAATGCTTTGCGTATTCCTTACAGCATTGCATTTAATGTTTCACGCTTTTGTCAACTACCTCAAGCCTTGTTCACGCTGTGTCTACTGACGTTGCCTTTAATAGCTTCCAACGTTCCTTTTGTCAGTCAGCGTAGCCTGCCACCTGTACTTTCTTCTGATCTGATGTTTGTGTATACAACGTTTGAATATCATCAGAGTCAAACAGCTTGGTGCAAAGCATCTTCTTGTCTTCTGACCTTGAAGTGCTTCTGAGCGTGATACCATGAGAACTTCAGTGCTTCTGCTTCTGATCTCAAGTTCTTCTGATGCTTCCATAGACCCATGTTCTGATTCTGCTTCGACCATCTTCTGATGTCTTGCCAGACCATGTTCTGATGTTGCATGCTGAACCTTCTGAGTCAAAGCTTCTGAGCGCTGATTTGTGCATACTCTTTATATATTTCCTGAAAAGGAAATTGCAATGTATTAGAGTACCACATTATCTCACACAAAATTCATATCCTTGTTATCATCAAAACTAAGAATATTGATCAGAACAAATCTTGTTCTAACAGAGTCGCCACCGACTTTTATTTTATCCAATTTTAGGAAAGGCAAAAAAAACAGGAAAGATCTTTTAAAAGATTTTGAGTTCGGGGGTAGGTTATACAAAGGGAAGGTATTAACACCCTTTGTATCCATGGTTATCCATATTTTAAGAGACAATAATTAATAGATAGATTCTGGTTTAAATACATATCACATAAATGCATATCTGAGCATTGATTTTAAATCGTATGGTTATTATTAAAAGTTCTCAGTTCTCATTATAGCTAAAGTTCTCATTTGATACTGTAACACAGTGGGAGAACTGACTTTTAAAATGTTACGGATAGCAAGAGTCGTCACCTATTTTTATTTTATCCAATTAGGAAAGGCAAAAAGAACAGGAAAGACCTTTGAAAGAGATTAAGTTTGGGGGGTAGGTTATACAAAGGGAAGGTGTAATCACCCTTTGTATCCATGGTTTTCCATGGGCTCTTAATTGCTTAGCTCACTTGTTTGAATTGTTTGAAATGTGTAGTGTGTGTATAGAAAAGATTTTGAATAAGGATTTTAACTTGTAAATAAGTGTAGCCTTTTGGAAATTGTTTCGAAAAGAGGTGTGAAAAGCATTTGAAAGTTTGATTTGAATGTGAGCAAACAGTTAAGAGCCACCTACCCTAAGTTTGTCTTTCTTGTTCTTTAAGTCTTTCGTTTGAAAAGGCTATCCATACCATAAGGAGGGTAAGTAGTCTTTTCATTGGATGTGATCGTGTCATCGGGGGTCATCGTTTGCCATAAGTCTATCCATACCATAAGAAGGGCAGGAAGTCTTAGAAAAGGATGTGAATAGTCATTTGTAGGCAACCAGTAAAGATACCTTAGCATTCGAAGGGACGATCATCATTAATCGAGGCAACATCGAGGGACAAGATCATGTTTAATCGTAGGCAACTCGAAGGGACTATGATCTTTTATCGAAGGGACTACGATGATTTGAATCGAAGGCAGCATTTTCTAAGGTATCCCTACGCTCGAAGGGACTTGACTATTATTCGAAAGGCAACGAAGAGGAGTTACCCTAGAGGTGTGTGGGTGCATCAATCATGTGAGTTAGATTCAGATATTTATCTTTGAATTAGGTGAGCTAAATTCGATTAATTGTCTTGTCACTCCCTATTTTATTAACCACGCAGTTAATAGACGTTATAATGTGCGGTAAGTAAACACGGAACGATAAATCCTAAGCTATTACAAGGCTTCGGGGATTAGGGGGATTACAATAAAAACCTGTTGGGGAGATGCGGAAAGTAAAGGCGGAAATTAAATCCTAATTTACTATTACAAAAAGACCCTTTTGTGACCTATTGATCGGGAAATAGCAAGTGTACTACTTTTTACCGATGTAGTTATTAAAGTGGAGATTTATCCAAGTATCGATCACAAGGACTGCGGATAAAATATAAGCCAGGACTAAATTTCAATTGAACAAAAAGCTATGGTTGGTTTTTGATTTGTTTGATAAAAGCTAACTAACTGTTTATAATTAAAAACGATAAGTAAATGATAATTTGGTACAAATATGAGAAGATATACTAAGGTTGATGTATAAATCTTACGTGACTCCTTGAGAACACCGTTGTTAACGAAAAGATGTGACTACAATTGAGTATCAATTCTATAAAATGGTTTTCCCTAATTCCTTAGTGGAGAACTTCTTAATACTTAAAAGTCAATTTCAATTCCTCAATAATTGAATTTAGTATTAAGACATTATGCATCGTAATCTAGAATGGATGATCACTATAGTGAAATCCTTATTCCTAAGCGATTTACCGGTAGTGTTTTGATTCAAAATGCATTAGGGAGGTGTGTCACGCCTAACCCTAACCGTAGATCGATAAAATATTTTCCAATATGATGAAGCATGAAAAAGTTTGAATCATAAACTCAATTTATAAAAACATCAAATTCATCAACAACGGTTTTAACAAGTCATTACATGAAAAGATTTAGGGACATCACCCTAGCATAGAATAGTTTAGCTACTCATAGTGTTCAAGAAAATAACAAGAGTAAATGTAGACATTACAAGAAATTATCGGTCGATATGATCTCCAATCGCGATTGCTCTTGAAGATCTCTTCCAAATCCCTTGATTGCTCTTTCTCTGTAATTCTCTATTCTGAATGATCCAAGATGCTTCAATCCTTCTTCCCGTTAGGTTTTAGTAGTGTTGGCTCACATCCCCAGTATCCGAAAAGTCCGAAATACCCTTAATGAGTTCAAGGCTTTCAAAATCTCAAAAGTTGGAGATCTGCCCGCGCCTGCCAACACGGGCCGTGTGCAGGAACACGAGTGCTCGTGTTGTTCCTCTGCTCCTTTGTCCAAAAATCCACTTTCTGCTCATCTTTTCACACGGACCGTGTGCAGGAACACGGGTGCCCGTGTGAAACCTCTGCCTAGCCTTCAAGAAATGCTTTTCCATCCACTTTTTGACACGGGCCGTGTGCATGCACACGGGTGCCCGTGTTGACCTCAGCTTTGGCTCTTTTGGCTTCTTTTTCCGCTCGTGCGCGCCATAAGTTTCTACCTCTCCCGTGCATCAACCTGGCCAAACACAAACTAACAACCAACGCATAAAACGGCACTTGTATAATACTCAAAACACACTAACATGCAACAACATCACACAACCGAAAAACAAGAAACTTACTTTAAAAACATATGACAATGCCACCTAGTATTACCAAGATTACGAATTTTGGTCAGAAAAAGGTGCGGAAAATTACTAGAAATGGTGACTGATCACAACCCCACACTTATCTCATTGCTTGTCCTCAAGTGATGTATCGAGGCAAAACAGAGGTCACCGACGAGATTCTTTTCTCCACAACAGAACCAGGTTTTTCGCAAGATTCCTTCACTTAGCAATCGAGTTTCTGGTTTCCTTCTTCAAACTATCAACTGCATTCTCACTTTCGAGCACGTTTTCACCTGCAAGCTTTTTACACTCTCACAAAATCTCTCCGGGTTAAAGTGTCTACACTCACAGTATCAAGGCATGCATATTACTTTCAACTTTGAATAAATTCTCAAATCACTACACACACAGATTACACACACTTCATGAGGTCTTAGGGCTGTAACGTGGCTTTGGTTTGGTGGGTGAACAAGGAACGGGATACCAAATGGTTTTGTTGCTCGGCATTAATATTGGATTCACTTCTCTACTCATATTGATCTGAATCGTAAAAATGGGGTTTGAACCTTATTCAGTCTTTCACAAAAGTGGACAAGGGCAAAGATTTTTCTTGCTTTGATTTTTAAACCTCTTTTTGTTAGTTTTCACAAGATCCATATTCATCTTTTCTCTCTTTTTTTTTCTTTTGAGATATTCTTTTTTTTTCTTTCTTGCCCCACTTTTTTTTTTCAATGGTTTATAACCCCACACTTAGATCCTTTAGTGTCTTTCAAGTGATTAACATGAATGCCGAGCGATGACATGAACAAAGAGAAAGCGGGTGGTAAAAAGAATAACACAATGAACAAAACAAACATTACGGCTCCAAGGGGGTTAACGATGGATAACATGCATACGGGATGGCTAGAAAGGCTCGGGGTTACGAAAAAAAAACTTGCCTCAGTGTGCGCTTTCATAGTGTGCTTGTGTTATGAGAACATACGCAAAATCAAAGTGAACAGTGCCATACCTGACTAGACTCTCATGTGGAGTTATGAATTTGGCTCTGAAATCTCACCGGGTCGGTTAAGCTTGCATGCTTCAAGGTGCTCTTGGTGTCCTGCAGTTTCCTTTCATCTAAAGTATACCATACTCCTCTCTTGGTTCAGTGTCGACTTCTTGCGTCCTACCTTCTTCTCTTTGATTGTATCAGCTTCCGTGGTGCCTGCGGAGATCAAGTGTGGAATATGTTGCTCAACCACTAACTATTAGTTCGCTCCCTTCCGACTTGTATCCTTTATCTGGTAACACCATGATGGCACTGCACCACACAAACTTGAAAGAAACACACTTAAAGATAAGATTAAAAGAAATAAAACATAAACAAATTAAACAAACTACACTATGAATTCAAAACGGAAAGCAACGAAATAAAATAACAAAAGAACCTCCCCCACACCTGAACGAAACATTGTCCTCAATGTTTTAATTCCAGTGTGACGGAGATTACCTAGCTCACTGAAATGGTGGTGGAGGAGGAGGATCCTGAGGAAACTGAAACATAAGGCGTCGCATCATCTCTTGGACATCATCCACCACAGCTCCTTGACGGAATAACTCAACACCTTGTCGTGTTTGCTCGGTGCGGAGAGCGCCAATCTCCGTTTGTACCCACCCCCATTGATCCTGAGTCATGGAGGATGATCCAGCAGTGTGTTGGAAGAACTGCTGAGGAGGCGGGACCGGGTGATCTTGGGTTGGAAGGTCATCCTCCATGTCGTCACCTGCAAAATTATGATCATGTGGAGGGCTTTCACCCATATATTCACCTGTAGCTACATACAACCAGTTAGCACGATTTGCAATAGAAATACTATCAGGTGCAGGCAACGCCATAACATGTTGCCCATGAACAGTTAGGGAGAAGTGCCCGGGCTTTACCACAATCATCCTTTGATTGACAAGAGTTTGCAAGTCAATCTTCTTACCCGATATCGAGGGTTCCTCAATCAAGAGCTGGCTATAGTTCAAGTGCTCAGCCAGTTGGGAGATCATCCCACCGACTGAGATCTCTCCAGTAGAGGCATACCCAACTTGTTTTAGGTGGTTAGCAGCAAAGGCCGCTACATTCACTCGACTTACCTCAATCATATTATGCAAAAGAAACAGCTCTCTTTTCGCACATACCCCCGTACTATCTCCTCTCCCAAATAAGGTAAAGGCCAAACCTTTCTGAGCATACCTGAAACAAGGGTTATGAATCCTCGAGGCCTTAGCCCTACTAGGATTGTACCCAGCTGCACCTGTGATGGCTTCCCAAAATTCACAAGCAGGAAATGTTTCGGGTGGGGCTCCCGGTCCAGCGGAAGGTAATTTGAGGGCCGCCCCAACCTCTTCCACAGATAAAGAATGCTTATTTCCAAACATATAAAATTCCAGATCACCAAAATACTCAAATTCGGAACCATTCCATTTGTGTCTCAATTTAAATTCTACAGTGCTCAGGAATTCAAGAGTTAGGCCTACATAAGTCGGTGCCTCAAATAGCATAAAGGGCAACATCCCTATGTTGTGAAACATACGGTAGACTTCATCTTTAAGGCCTAACTTGACAAGAGTGTCATCACAGATATATCTAGTCGAGAGCAATTTACGCTGAACTAAAACATCATACCTTGCTTTGTGTTCAGGAAGGGCAAATGTAATGCCATGGGCATTCTCTTCTTGGTTCCCGCTACGACCGGTTGCGCGACTAGGGGCGCGACGGACCCGCTGCCGTGCTTGGGAGGATTCGGCAAAATCATCCCGGACATTGCGGCGCTGGGTTGTTCTCCGTGGAGGCATGATAGAATTTCTGCACAAAAATGAAACAAGAGACCAACACACAACAAAGAGAAATTCGAAAAAAATAAAATTGCACGAAATAAAAATATAAACCGATAGAAGTGTAGAGGATGGAGAGTAGAGCAACTTTTGTGAAGGCACTATAGAGTTTAAGTGGGTGGTTGATGGTGGTAGAGTGAGATTTGTGAAGGTGGAGGCTAGGTTTTAATGGAGGAAGGGAGTGAGAAGTGGGAAAATGATTGGAATGAAGAGGAAGAAGGTTATAAAGCAGATGGGGCCCACATGGGTGGCCAAAAAGAATTTTTAAATTTCTGTCCCGCATAGCCCACACGGTCCGTGTGGCTGCACACGGGTGGCCGTGTGAATTTTCTGGCCATTTGCAAGGAGGCGTGCTGACGGGCCACACGGTCCGTGTCTCTGCACACGGGCGCCCGTGTTTCCAATGCTGATCCTCATTTTCGCAAATTTTTCTTGGCCCGTGTTTAATGTACTTCTATGCATCAAAATGGAACAATCTTCGTGCATTGTTTACTTCGAGTTGCGCCCACCGGTCCAAACTCTACCACCTACAATAAAACAAAAATGTTAAAGAAAACAAGCGTGGGTTGCCTCCAACGGAGCGCTTCGTTTAACGTCGCATGGCTCGACGGTCCATCGTCCTACTAAGCAAGACGAATGACATCAACCTGTCCAACTGGTTGACCTTGGAAATATGGCTTTAGTCTCTGCCCATTAACTTTGAAGATGTCTCCATTAGCTTGATTCTTAATTTCAACTGCTCCGTAAGGGAACACCTTATGAACCACAAATGGTCCCGACCATTTGGACCTCAATTTTCCCGGGAATAGCTTCAAGCGGGAATTGTACAGAAGGACCAGCTGTCCTTCCCAAAACTCTTTTTTCTGGATCCTCCTATCGTGCCACTTCTTGGTCTGTTCCTTGTAAACTTTGGCATTTTCGTACGCACGATTCCGAAACTCTTCTAATTCATGCAACTGCAGAATTTTAGAATTTCCTGCTAGAGATAAGTCCATATTCAAGAATTTAGTTGCCCAAAATGCCTTGTGTTCAAGCTCTAAAGGCAGGTGACATGCTTTTCCGTAGACAAGCTGGTATGGTGACATCCCGATGGGCGTTTTGAACGCCGTTCGGTAAGCCCATAACGCATCATCTAGCTTTGTTGCCCAATCCTTTCGCGACGAACTCACTGTCTTCTCTAGAATTTGTTTGAGCTGTCTATTAGACACCTCTACCTGACCACTAGTTTGAGGGTGGTACGGAGTGGCTATCCGATGCTTCACATTGTACTTCTGAAGAAGCTTCTCCATGAGGTGATTGAGGAAGTGAGTTCCTTCATCACTTATCAGCGCTCTCGGTACTCCAAACCTTGAAAATATGTTTTCTCTCAAGAACTTGACTACTACCTTCGCATCATTAGTTGGTAAAGCTACCGCCTCCACCCATTTCGATACATAGTCCACTGCAACTAAGATGTAGTTCTTCCCGAATGATGGTGGAAACGGACCCATGAAGTCAATTCCCCAAACATCGAATAACTCCACCTCTATAATGAAATTCTGGGGCATTTGATTTCTTTTTGATATGTTCCCAGTACGCTGACACTTATCACATTCCTTGACCATCTCTTGGGAGTCCTTGAACAATGATGGCCAGTACAATCCTGACTGCAAGACTTTGGATGCAGTACGATCCCCACTGAAATGACCTCCATATTCAGAGTCATGACATGCTCTCAACACATCCTTTTGCTCCTCCTCAGGCACACATTGTCGTATCAACCCATCTACTCCTCTCTTGTACAGGTATGGGTCGTCCCATAGATAGAACCTACAATCATGAACAAACTTTTTCTTACGGTTAGAATCAAAATCGTCAGGTATTATACCGCCAACAAGGTAGTTTGCGTAATCAGCAAACCAAGGCACTCCAATAACAGCTAGGATGTGTTCATCAGCAAACTCATCCTTTATTGGACGCCGCTCTTCTGTCTCCTCAATGGGTGACATCCGCGAAAGATGATCTGCAACAATGTTCTCACACCCTTTCTTGTCGCGAATCTCTACATCGAACTCTTGGAGAAGTAAAATCCATCTCAGGAGTCTGGGTTTCGAATCTTGCTTGGCAAAGAGATATTTTAAAGCAGCATGGTCAGTGTAAACAATCACTTTCGAACCCAACAGATATTGCCTGAATTTATCAAAGGCATACACAACAGCTAGCAACTCCTTCTCGGTAGTTGCATAATTCATCTGTGCAGGGTTCAAAATGTGACTGGCATAATAAATAACATGAAGCAATTTTTCTCTCCGCTGTCCAAGTACAACCCCCACTGCAATGTCGCTAGCATCGCACATGATCTCAAAGGGTAGAGACCAATCAGGGGCAATCACAATGGGTGCCGACACTAGTTTATTTTTCAGTGTCTCAAATGCATCGGCACACTCTTTATCGAATACAAAAGTCTTATCTTTAACCAACAAAGTAGTCAGAGGTTTGGCTATCTTTGAAAAATCCCTTATGAATCTACGGTAGAATCCCGCATGGCCTAAGAAACTCCGAATACCTTTCTCATTCACAGGTGGTGGTAATTTTGAGATAACTTCCACCTTAGCTTGATCGACTTCGATTCCCCTGTGGGAAATCTTGTGACCAAGAACAATGCTTTCTCGTACCATAAAATGGCACTTCTCCCAGTTTAGGATCAGATTACTTTCTTGACATCGCTGCAAAACAAGTGAAAGGTTATCCAGACAGTTATCAAATGAGGAACCAAAAACAGAGAAGTCATCCATGAAGACTTCCATATGCTTCTCAAGCATATCAGCAAAGATGGAAGTCATGCATCTTTGAAATGTCGTTGGGGCATTACACAACCCGAACGGCATCCTTCTATAAGCGAAGATACCGTATGGGCAAGTAAAGGCCGTCTTCTCTTGATCCTCCGGTGCAACCGCAATTTGGTTGTATCCAGAGTACCCATCCAGAAAACAATAATAGTCATGCCCGGCCAATATTTCTAACATCTGGTCAATGAATGGCAATGGAAAGTGGTCTTTCCCTGTGGCCAAATTTAGTCTTCTGTAGTCTATACACACCCGCCACCCAGTGACCGTTCTGGTAGGAATCAACTCATTCTTTTCATTAGCTATCACCGTTGTACCTCCTTTTTTAGGTACCACATGAACAGGGCTCACCCATGAACTGTCTGATATCGGGTAAATAAGTCCTGCATCTAACAGCTTCACGACTTCCTTTCTCACTACCTCCTTCATAACTGGTGTGGACCTCCGTTTTTCGGGCCATACCTCTGAGCGGGAGAGATACGTGAACTGACTCTTTTTTATCGCTTATGCTTTCGCATTTTTGAAAATTCACAGAGTCGCCACCGACCTTTTATTTTATCCAATTAAGGAAAGGTTTATAAAAGAAACAGAAAAAAGACCTTTAAGAAATTCTGGGTAAGGGGGTAGGTTATACAAAGGGAAGGTGTTAGCACCCTTTGTATCCATGGTTATCCATGGGCTCTTAAGTTTGCTTAGCTCACTTGTTTTTCGATCACTTTTCAATTGCTTTAGAATGCTCATATGTGGTTTCAAATACCTTTGTAAATTGAATTTGTAATGATCCTTGTGCGGATGTATACAAAATGTTTGTTTATCTTTCGAAAGATGTTTTGAAAAGAACGTTAACTTTGTAATGATCCGTGTTTGGATGTATACAAAATATTGTCTTTTTGGAAAGTTTTGTTTTGAAAAACAACAGTGTATGAGAATTTTGTTTGTTTTGATTTGAGCAAGCAAACTAGGAGGTCTACCCTGAGTTGTAAGGTCTTTATCCTATTTCCTTTAAAAATCTATCCTTTCACCGGATACAAACAAAAGGTTCGATTTTGTACTCGAAACAGTAGAATTTTGACTTTGATTTTGAAAAGAATGAGAAGGGATTACCTTAAAAGGTGCAAGTGTTATTGTGATTGGATTCAGATATTTTATCTTTGAAGTTAGTGATCTAACGGTTCAATTTTATCTTTGACATACACGCAGTTTATATTTGCTGGAAATTAAAATGCGGAAATGTAAAGTGCGGAAAGTAAATCTACGCTATTACATCGATTGTGCAGGAAATGTAAACTAAGCCTATTTACATGATTTTGACATCCTATACATTTATCTAGGAATTTAAATTGCAAGAAAAATAAAAGACATATTTTTGGATTTTTTATGATTGATTTTAATTATAATTAATGCATGATTAATTAAATTAAAATGAAGAAAAAAGATGAAAATAGATTTAAACCTAGAAATTAAGTTTAAAATATGTATAAAATATTTGTCAATTAATTTTAAAACAAAACTAATTTTTTTGGAATTTTTGAAATTGATTTGAAATTGATTAAGCTAATTAATACATAATTATACAAATAATTAAAACTTAAAGAGAAAATTATTCAAAATATGTACAAAATTAGTCTATAATATATAAACAATATTTTATATAAAGAACAATTTTTTTTTATGATTTTTTGATTGGTTAGAATAATTAAAAAGCAAATATATAAATATATACTAATTAATTATGCAAAATATTGAAATTATGAAGAAAAATAAAATATTTTTATTTCAGAAAATAAAATATTATTTTAGAAACTTAAAAATATTTTTTGTGTATTTTTTGGATTTTTGAAACTATTTTTAATTAATTTTGCAAAGAAATTAAAATAAAAATAGAAATATATAATTAATGATCCAGTGTGGTATTTAAATAAAGTCCATGGTATAGGACTTCATTCTGATGCGTTGGATGAATTAATAAATGAGATCTGATGGCTCAGATTGTGAGGGTCCACCACTTGTGACACGCCTGCAAACACTGAAACCAAAGGTTAATTTAAAAAAAAACGCGCGCGCGCTGTCCAATGAGGTGAGGACACCTCATCGTCTTCAACCTCTCGCCAGGACCTTTAATAGCGCTTTTATGAAAAAAACGCTGTAATTGATGAGCTTCAGACCTGCAAAATAGCGAATAGTGGTAAACCTGAAAAGAAATTTGGCGCGATATGTCCATTCGATTCGTCTTGTTCCACTGAATTCAACCATGCTCTTAATTTGTTCTGATTTTGGATCTAACTAAAAACCCTAAATTTGAGCTGGAAAACCCTAAAATGGTAGATTCGTATACAAGCATCCAAAGCTCAATTAAACTTCCAGAAACGATCTACACACCACACTAAGTTCAAATATATATCTACATCTTGCTAGATATGCGTGTGTTATGAGATATAAGTTGGTTTTAGTTTGAACAAACCGTGAGGTATAATGGATGATTCTGAGTGCTTCAAGGCTTGAAACTGATTGGGATATGTTCAATGATGATTGAGGATTGTATTTAAGTGTTTAGTTTGAACTGAAACGAGCTAGAAATTAAAATTCGAATTTTAAATTTCTTTGAAAAATTCAAGTTGTTACAAATATGTTACAAGCATTCTACTGGCTATGAACTCGTGTCTCCCTGATTGGTGAAGTATGATAGCTCTTTTATAGGCCAAGAGCTGCTTGGAAGTGAAGCTAAGAAGCATTCATTAGCTTTGTGGAATCTTGACTTTTTCAACATGAGTAGTTTTGCATTTAAGCCACCATGGCTTGATTTTCCACCCTCCTTCTGTTTGTACTTGGCTTGGGGCAGAGTTGAATGATTCTCTTGATGAGTCATGCTTGGTTTGTAAGCTATTCTTTATCCATCCATTTTTCTTTTTTAATTTAATCTTATATGTGATAAAATTAAACCAAAAATGAATAAAAAATGGAGTGGGCCTTGTCTTGGTCGTGGGAGGCCCATAATAACATGGCAAACATGTTTGAACCATGAAAACTTGGCCCCATTTGGAAAAAATGCATTTTTGAGCAATGTTGGTTTTATGCATTTTCCAAAATTTAGCCAACTTCAACAAGGTGTAAATCCCTCAATTTTTGTCATATGAAGGATTTCTTGCACTTTTTGGAAACCTCAAAGAGTCCTCTAACCAATGTCTTTGGTCTCATGTGAAAATGATTTTTGATGCTCCTTGTGTGTCCTTTTGAAAAAAGTGTCTTTTTGTTGACTTTGAAAATGACCTGTAATGTGTTTGGTCATATTTTTCAAATGGTGAATGCATTGACCATGGGATCAATTGCATTTGAAAGATAATTGAATTTCCTTCAAAATGAGCTTTGGTTTGAATTTTTTGGATGAAGGATGAGAGAGTTATGATCAGTCAAAGTTGAGTTGACTTTTCAGGCAAAAACCCTAATTTTGAATCTTAGGGTTTTGTTGATTTTTGATATTTCCTTGATGAATTATGATCATCCAATGATCAAATGATTAATCCTTTGACAAAATATGGACTTTGACAAAAAATTTCATTTTTGACTGTTTGTTGACTTTTTGGTCAAACGGGTCGTCTGTTGACTGTTTGAGCTGCTGACGGTGCGTCTGAGTGAATTGAAGTTTGAAAATTTGTATGATGGTACTTTGAGATATATGGATGTGCATGAAATCCATTTGAGGTCTCAAAAACTTGTTTCTCCTGTAAAAACAAGAAAACCCTAGTCAGGGACTGTTTGTGTATGAGACAGTTAAGCGTACCTGATTTTTGTGCAGTGTTGAGTCTCTGCTAATCGCGTGATATTCAGAAGACTTCTAGAACAAAAATCTTGGAATTTTGAATTGTAAAAGATTGATTTGATTGATGGTACAAAACACTGAGAATTGTACTGCCAGCAGTTTGACTGTCGACTGACTGTTACCAGTACAGTCTGAGTTTCCTGATTCTGCGCCTGCAAAAAGATTTAACTCTGTACCAATTGTGTGAGTACTATTTATCTGTAAATAAATAAATAGCATGTGTGAAGTAATAAATAGTATTTGGCGTTTGCGTAAGAATAAATTCAACTGCAAGCCAAATTACTGTATAAGAAAAATTCTAAAAACTAAGTATTTCATATGTCAGGATATTTGTTGAAATAAAAATCCATGATTATATGAGACTCTTAATTTTCAGATTGGAGTTTTCTTAAAAAAAGATGCGGGCAAATTTTGGGGTATAACAGTTGCCCCTATTCAATCTTCTTAAACCTGAAGAGATTGTCTGAAATCTGAAGGTAGAAGATGATTGAATATTTAGATGCCCTGAAAATTTGCACTTACCTTGATCAGAAGAGATGTTGGAAGTTGCATTTGAATGTCGTCTGCGAAATGTTGTTGGCAGATTGAAACATTACCTGAGATGGGCTTTCAGATGCCACCTGGTAAATGGGTTGAAGGTTTGTTCATCAGAATGAATCCATTGATTATATCTTGATGAAGGATTTGAAAGTCTTTGTGTTGACTGTTTCGGAACCGTCCAAGGTTACCGCTTTAAGTCTAGGAGGATGATTGCTACGGAACTTGTCCAAAGTTTTTTCTGCTTTAGATTTTGAAAGTTGATCATTGTGGAACCGTCTGAGGTATCAGCTTTAGATCTTTGATGTTAGATCATTCTTGAACCGTCTGAGGTATCGACTTTAGATCTTCAATGTTAGATCGTTCTGGAACCGTTTGAGGTATCGACTTTAGATCTTCGATGTTAGATCGTTCTGGAACCGTCTGAGGTATCAACTTTAGATCTGCGATGTTAGATCATTCTGGAACCGTCTGAGGTATCAACTTTAGATCTGCGATGTTAGATCGTTCTGGAACCGTTTGAGGTATCGACTTAGATCTGCAATGTTAGATCGTTCTGGAACCGTCTGAGGTATCGACTTTAGATCTGCAATGTTAGATCGTTCTGGAACCGTCTGAGGTATCGACTTTAGATCTGCAATGTTAGATCGTTCTGGAACCGTCTGAGGTATCAACTTTAGATCTGCAATGTTAGATCGTTCTGGAACCGTCTGAGGTATCAACTTTAGATCTGCGATGTTAGATCGTTCTGGAACCGTCTGAGGTATCGACTTTAGATCTTCAATGTTAGATCGTTCTGGAACCGTCTGAGGTATCGACTTAGATCTGCAATGTTAGATCGTTCTGGAGTCGTCTGAGGTATCAACTTAGATCTGTGATGCTAGATCGTTCTGGAACCGTCTGAGGTATCAACTTTAGATCTGCGATGTTAGATCGTTCTGGAACCGTCTGAGGTATCGACTTAGATCCGTGATGCTTGTTTTTGAGTTGATAAGTGATCAGAATGAATCTTCGGCTTGATTATATCTGAGAGAATCGTTCATGGAACTCAGGTGAATACTGCATGTGATTGAGAATATCTTTGTTGAAGATATCTGTCTACCTGAAAAAATCAAGTTAGCGATATGCAATGTTTATGATGCATGTAATGTGAGCTAAAGGAGAAATAGGCATGTTATGTTGTGTATGAATATGCGTATGAATATGCGCATGATGCATGATGTATGATGTATGATGTATGATGTATGATGTATGAATGTGAATATGAATGTGTGATGTATGAATATGAATATGTGATGTATGAATATGATGTCAAGCTTCTATTTGGGAAAATAAATTTCCGTCAGTCATCTGGATATGACTATATTGTGATTGTTGATGATCTTTTGCCTTGTTTGAGTACCCTCGGCTGGGGAAATTCTTTGAGAACCATGGTACTCTGTTGAAGGATCTTTGACTATCACTTGGGAATGAAAGGTAGCTGGAAGTTCTGATGCCCTTTCAAATGGGAATGAGGAATATGCATAATCCTCCGATGCACTATCTGACCAAGTCCGGGTGCGGGGATCACACCTTCTGAAGATAGTAATCTGGAACAACCCTGCTGGGGGATAAGACTTCTTTTGAAGAGAAAATCTTTTTGAGGAATTTGCTGAGAAATGCGCTTCTCTTGGGGATTTTCTTCTGATGGAATGATGTCCAGATAATTGGGACATTTCCTGAATGCTATTCCTGTTTTTCCTGGTAAACATCAATCATATTCAAATGCACATGTTCATTCAGAATTATCATTGGGACGTTTACGTATTTAAAACAGAAAAAGTGAAAATAGTGATTTTTGAGCCTAAGCTGCATTGATTTTTGAAAAAGAGCCATGATAGGCTGATTAGCACGGGGAGACAACAATCCTAGAAGTAGGAAACTGTCATAAAGTTTTGGAAAATATTTATAAAGATAAATAGCTATGTGAAAACAATCCAGTCAAGTTTCAATTCTGCTATTGCCAATCTGTCTTCGAGCATCTCATCCCTCACTTGTTGGAAGAAAGTGATTGGACTGATCGGTGTCTTTGAGGTGTTGAATCTTGATGGTGAGTAGGTAGCTGAACGGAACATAGTTGTATGCTTCATTCCCTAACTTTTGCCTAGGCTGCCCTTTCAGGTTTTCAGCCTACCGGGATAGTATTTGTTTAGTCTCTAATTTTTGCCTGGACCGCCCTTTCGGGTTTTCAATCCACCGAGACGCTCATTTTTGCCTAAGTTGCCCTTTCAGGTTTTCAACTTAGCGAGCTGTTTTTTTCTTTTTAAGCGAAGTATTTTTTGACTATGTCAGCATTCACAGGGTGTGGGAAATCCTCGCCATCCATGGTGGTAAGCAACATGGCGCCGCCGGAGAATATTTTCTTGATTATGAATGGTCCCTCGTAGGTGGGAGTCCATTTGCCTCTGGGATCACCTTGTGGTAAGATGATGCGTTTGATAACCAAGCCACCAGTTTGGTATGCTTGACTTTTGACTTTTTTGTTGAAGGCTTTGATCATACGCTTTTGGTATAGCTGACCATGACAAATAGCTGCGAGCCTCTTTTCATCAATCAAGTTTATCTGGTCCAACCGTGTTTGAATCCAATCGTCTTCGTCTAGATTGGCTTCTTTCATAATCCTTAGGGAAGGAATCTGAATTTCAATTGGAAGAACTGCCTCCATACCATAGACTAAGGAGAATGGAGTTGCCCCTGTTGAAGTACGCGCAGATGTGCGATAACCATGAAGAGCAAAAGGTAACATCTCATGCCAGTCTTTGTAGGTTACTGTCATTTTTTGTATGATTTTCTTGATGTTC